>NW_026453802.1:0-52595 GCF_943734755.1 Anopheles moucheti | reverse complement strand
CAACTAACTTTGTCCATCCGAAACGAATTTTGTACTTTGCTATGAAGTTCCACCAGGAATGAGTTTTCATGCAAAAACTGTCTATTTCAACTAAATTGATCCATCCAAAACGAACTTTGTACTTTGCTATGAAGTTCCACCAGGAATGAGTTTTCATGCAAAAACTGTCTATTTCAACTAAATTCATCCATCCGATACGAACTTTGTACTTTGCTATGAAGTTCTACCAGGAATGAGTTTTTATGCAAAAACTGTCTATTTCAACTAACTTTGTCCATCCAAAACGAACTTTGTACTTTGCTATGAAGTTCCACCAGGAATGAGTTTTCATGCAAAAACTGTCTATTTCAACTAACTTTGTCCATCCGAAACGAATTTTGTACTTTGCTATGAAGTTCCACCAGGAATGAGTTTTCATGCAAAAACTGTCTATTTCAACTAAATTCGTCCATCCGATACGAACTTTGTACTTTGCTATGAAGTTCCACCAGGAATGAGTTTTCATGCAAAAACTGTCTATTTCAACTAAATTCATCCATCCGATACGAACTTTGTACTTTGCTATGAAGTTCTACCAGGAATGAGTTTTTATGCAAAAACTGTCTATTTCAACTAAATTCGTCCATCCGATACGAACTTTGTACTTTGCTATGAAGTTCTACCAGGAATGAGTTTTCATGCAAAAACTGTCTATTTCAACTAACTTTGTCCATCCAAAACGAACTATGTACTTTGCTATGAAGTTCCACCAGGAATGAGTTTTCATGCAAAAACTGTCTATTTCAACTAACTTTGTCCATCCAAAACGTACTTTGTACTTTGCTATGAAGTTCCACCAGGAATGAGTTTTCATGCAAAAACTGTCTATTTCAACTAAATTGATCCATCCAAAACGAACTTTGTACTTTGCTATGAAGTTCCACCAGGAATGAGTTTTTCATGCAAAAACTGTCTATTTCAACTAAATTGATCCATCCAAAACGAACTTTGTACTTTGCTATGAAGTTCCACCAGGAATGAGTTTTCATGCAAAAACTGTCTATTTCAACTAAATTGATCCATCCAAAACGAACTTTGTACTTTGCTATGAAGTTCCACCAGGAATGAGTTTTCATGCAAAAACTGTCTATTTCAAACTAAATTGATCCATCCAAAACGAACTTTGTACTTTGCTATGAAGTTCCACCAGGAATGAGTTTTCATGCAAAAACTGTCTATTTCAACTAAATTCATCCATCCGATACGAACTTTGTACTTTGCTATGAAGTTCTACCAGGAATGAGTTTTTATGCAAAAACTGTCTATTTCAACTAAATTCGTCCATCCGATACGAACTTTGTACTTTGCTATGAAGTTCTACCAGGAATGAGTTTTCATGCAAAAACTGTCTATTTCAACTAACTTTGTCCATCCAAAACGAACTTTGTACTTTGCTATGAAGTTCCACCAGGAATGAGTTTTCATGCAAAAACTGTCTATTTCAACTAAATTGATCCATCCAAAACGAACTTTGTACTTTGCTATGAAGTTCCACCAGGAATGAGTGTTCATGCAAAAACTGTCTATTTCAACTAAATTGATCCATCCAAAACGAACTTTGTACTTTGCTATGAAGTTCCACCAGGAATGAGTTTTCATGCAAAAACTGTCTATTTCAACTAAATTGATCCATCCAAAACGAACTTTGTACTTTGCTATGAAGTTCCACCAGGAATGAGTTTTCATGCAAAAACTGTCTATTTCAACTAAATTGATCCATCCAAAACGAACTTTGTACTTTGCTATGAAGTTCCACCAGGAATGAGTTTTCATGCAAAAACTGTCTATTTCAACTAAATTCATCCATCCGATACGAACTTTGTACTTTGCTATGAAGTTCTACCAGGAATGAGTTTTTATGCAAAAACTGTCTATTTCAACTAACTTTGTCCATCCAAAACGAACTTTGTACTTTGCTATGAAGTTCCACCAGGAATGAGTTTTCATGCAAAAACTGTCTATTTCAACTAACTTTGTCCATCCGAAACGAATTTTGTACTTTGCTATGAAGTTCCACCAGGAATGAGTTTTCATGCAAAAACTGTCTATTTCAACTAAATTCGTCCATCCGATACGAACTTTGTACTTTGCTATGAAGTTCTACCAGGAATGAGTTTTTATGCAAAAACTGTCTATTTCAACTAACTTTGTCCATCCAAAACGAACTTTGTACTTTGCTATGAAGTTCTACCAGGAATGAGTTTTTATGCAAAAACTGTCTATTTCAACTAACTTTGTCCATCAAAAACGAACTTTGTACTTTGCTATGAAGTTCTACCAGGAATGAGTTTTTATGCAAAAACTGTCTATTTCAACTAAATTGATCCATCCAAAACGAACTTTGTACTTTGCTATGAAGTTCCACCTGGAAGGAGTTTTCATGCAAAAACTGTCTATTTCAACTAACTTTGTCCATCCAAAACGAACTTTGTACTTTACTATGAAGTTCCACCAGGAATGAGTTTTCATGCAAAAACTGTCTATTTCAACTAACTTTGTCCATCCGAAACGAATTTTGTACTTTGCTATGAAGTTCCACCAGGAATGAGTTTTCATGCAAAAACTGTCTATTTCAACTAAATTCGTCCATCCGATACGAACTTTGTACTTTGCTATGAAGTTCCACCAGGAATGAGTTTTCATGCAAAAACTGTCTATTTCAACTAAATTCATCCATCCGATACGAACTTTGTACTTTGCTATGAAGTTCTACCAGGAATGAGTTTTCATGCAAAAACTGTCTATTTCAACTAACTTTGTCCATCCAAAACGAACTTTGTACTTTGCTATGAAGTTCCACCAGGAATGAGTTTTCATGCAAAAACTGTCTATTTCAACTAAATTGATCCATCCAAAACGAACTTTGTACTTTGCTATGAAGTTCCACCAGGAATGAGTGTTCATGCAAAAACTGTCTATTTCAACTAAATTGATCCATCCAAAACGAACTTTGTACTTTGCTATGAAGTTCCACCAGGAATGAGTTTTCATGCAAAAACTGTCTATTTCAACTAAATTGATCCATCCAAAACGAACTTTGTACTTTGCTATGAAGTTCCACCAGGAATGAGTTTTCATGCAAAAACTGTCTATTTCAACTAACTTTGTCCATCCAAAACGAACTTTGTACTTTACTATGAAGTTCCACCAGGAATGAGTTTTCATACAAAAACTGTCTATTTCAACTAAATTGATCCATCCAAAACGAACTTTGTACTTTGCTATGAAGTTCCACCAGGAATGAGTTTTTATGCAAAAACTGTCTATTTCAACTAAATTGATCCATCCAAAACGAACTTTGTACTTTGCTATGAAGTTCCACCTGGAAGGAGTTTTCATGCAAAAACTGTCTATTTCAACTAACTTTGTCCATCCAAAACGAACTTTGTACTTTACTATGAAGTTCCACCAGGAATGAGTTTTCATACAAAAACTGTCTATTTCAACTAAATTGATCCATCCAAAACGAACTTTGTACTTTGCTATGAAGTTCCACCAGGAAGGAGTTTTCATGCAAAAACTGTCTATTTCAACTAACTTTGTCCATCCAAAACGAACTTTGTACTTTACTATGAAGTTCCACCAGGAATGAGTTTTCATACAAAAACTGTCTATTTCAACTAACTTTGTCCATCCAAAACGAACTTTGTACTTTGCTATGAAGTTCCACCAGGAATGAGTTTTCATGCAAAAACTGTCTATTTCAACTAAATTGATCCATCCAAAACGAACTTTGTACTTTGCTATGAAGTTCCACCTGGAAGGAGTTTTCATGCAAAAACTGTCTATTTCAACTAACTTTGTCCATCCAAAACGAACTTTGTACTTTACTATGAAGTTCCACCAGGAATGAGTTTTCATACAAAAACTGTCTATTTCAACTAAATTGATCCATCCAAAACGAACTTTGTACTTTGCTATGAAGTTCCACCTGGAAGGAGTTTTCATGCAAAAACTGTCTATTTCAACTAACTTTGTCCATCCAAAACGAACTTTGTACTTTGCTATGAAGTTCCACCAGGAATGAGTTTTCATGCAAAAACTGTCTATTTCAACTAACTTTGTCCATCCAAAACGAACTTTGTACTTTGCTATGAAGTTCCACCAGGAATGAGTTTTCATGCAAAAACTGTCTATTTCAACTAAATTGATCCATCCAAAACGAACTTTGTACTTTGCTATGAAGTTCCACCTGGAAGGAGTTTTCATGCAAAAACTGTCTATTTCAACTAACTTTGTCCATCCAAAACGAACTTTGTACTTTACTATGAAGTTCCACCAGGAATGAGTTTTCATACAAAAACTGTCTATTTCAACTAAATTGATCCATCCAAAACGAACTTTGTACTTTGCTATGAAGTTCCACCAGGAATGAGTTTTTATGCAAAAACTGTCTATTTCAACTAAATTGATCCATCCAAAACGAACTTTGTACTTTGCTATGAAGTTCCACCTGGAAGGAGTTTTCATGCAAAAACTGTCTATTTCAACTAACTTTGTCCATCCAAAACGAACTTTGTACTTTACTATGAAGTTCCACCAGGAATGAGTTTTCATACAAAAACTGTCTATTTCAACTAAATTGATCCATCCAAAACGAACTTTGTACTTTGCTATGAAGTTCCACCAGGAATGAGTTTTCATGCAAAAACTGTCTATTTCAACTAACTTTGTCCATCCAAAACGAACTTTGTACTTTGCTATGAAGTTCCACCAGGAATGAGTTTTCATGCAAAAACTGTCTATTTCAACTAACTTTGTCCATCCAAAACGAACTTTGTACTTTGCTATGAAGTTCCACCAGGAATGAGTTTTCATGCAAAAACTGTCTATTTCAACTAACTTTGTCCATCCAAAACGAACTTTGTACTTTGCTATGAAGTTCCACCAGGAATGAGTTTTCATGCAAAAACTGTCTATTTCAACTAACTTTGTCCATCCAAAACGAACTTTGTACTTTGCTATGAAGTTCCACCAGGAATGAGTTTTCATGCAAAAACTGTCTATTTCAACTAACTTTGTCCATCCAAAACGAACTTTGTACTTTGCTATGAAGTTCCACCAGGAATGAGTTTTCATACAAAAACTGTCTATTTCAACTAAATTGATCCATCCAAAACGAACTTTGTACTTTGCTATGAAGTTCCACCAGGAATGAGTTTTCATGCAAAAACTGTCTATTTTAACTAAATTGATCCATCCAAAACGAACTTTGTACTTTGCTATGAAGTTCCACCAGGAATGAGTTTTCATGCAAAAACTGTCTATTTCAACTAACTTTGTCCATCCAAAACGAACTTTGTACTTTGCTATGAAGTTCCACCAGGAATGAGTTTTCATGCAAAAACTGTCTATTTCAACTAAATAGATCCATCCAAAACGAACTTTGTACTTTGCTATGAAGTTCCACCAGGAATGAGTTTTCATGCAAAAACTGTCTATTTTAACTAAATTGATCCATCCAAAACGAACTTTGTACTTTGCTATGAAGTTCCACCAGGAATGAGTTTTCATACAAAAACTGTCTATTTCAACTTAATTCGTCCATCTGATTCGAACTTTGTACTTTGCTATGAAGTTCCACCAGGAATGAGTTTTCATGCAAAAACTGTCTATTTCAACTAACTTTGTCCATCCAAAACGAACTTTGTACTTTGCTATGAAGTTCCACCAGGAATGAGTTTTCATGCAAAAACTGTCTATTTCAACTAAATAGATCCATCCAAAACGAACTTTGTACTTTGCTATGAAGTTCCACCAGGAATGAGTTTTTATGCAAAAACTGTCTATTTCAACTAACTTTGTCCATCCAAAACGAACTTTGTACTTTGCTATGAAGTTCCACCAGGAATGAGTTTTCATGCAAAAACTGTCTATTTTAACTAAATTGATCCATCCAAAACGAACTTTGTACTTTGCTATGAAGTTCCACCAGGAATGAGTTTTCATACAAAAACTGTCTATTTCAACTAAATTCGTCCATCTGATTCGAACTTTGTACTTTGCTATGAAGTTCCACCAGGAATGAGTTTTCATACAAAAACTGTCTATTTCAACTTAATTCGTCCATCCAAAACGAACTTTGTACTTTGCTATGAAGTTCCACCAGGAATGAGTTTTTATGCAAAAACTGTCTATTTCAACTAACTTTGTCCATCCAAAACGAACTTTGTACTTTGCTATGAAGTTCCACCAGGAATGAGTTTTCATGCAAAAACTGTCTATTTTAACTAAATTGATCCATCCAAAACGAACTTTGTACTTTGCTATGAAGTTCCACCAGGAATGAGTTTTCATGCAAAAACTGTCTATTTCAACTAAATTGATCCATCCAAAACGAACTTTGTACTTTGCTATGAAGTTCCACCAGGAATGAGTTTTCATACAAAAACTGTCTATTTCAACTTAATTCGTCCATCCAAAACGAACTTTGTACTTTGCTATGAAGTTCCACCAGGAATGAGTTTTCATGCAAAAACTGTCTATTTCAACTAACTTTGTCCATCCAAAACGAACTTTGTACTTTGCTATGAAGTTCCACCAGGAATGAGTTTTCATGCAAAAACTGTCTATTTCAACTAACTTTGTCCATCCAAAACGAACTTTGTACTTTGCTATGAAGTTCCACCAGGAATGAGTTTTCATGCAAAAACTGTCTATTTCAACTAAATAGATCCATCCAAAACGAACTTTGTACTTTGCTATGAAGTTCCACCAGGAATGAGTTTTTATGCAAAAACTGTCTATTTCAACTAACTTTGTCCATCCAAAACGAACTTTGTACTTTGCTATGAAGTTCCACCAGGAATGAGTTTTCATACAAAAACTGTCTATTTCAACTAACTTTGTCCATCCAAAACGAACTTTGTACTTTGCTATGAAGTTCCACCAGGAATGAGTTTTCATATAAAAACTGTCTATTTCAACTAAATTGATCCATCCAAAACGAACTTTGTACTTTGCTATGAAGTTCCACCAGGAATGAGTTTTCATGCAAAAACTGTCTATTTCAACTAAATTGATCCATCCATAACGAACTTTGTACTTTGCTATGAAGTTCCACCAGGAATGAGTTTTCATGCAAAAACTGTCTATTTCAACTAAATTCATACATCCGATACGAACTTTGTACTTTGCTATGAAGTTCTACCAGGAATGAGTTTTTATGCAAAAACTGTCTATTTCAACTAACTTTGTCCATCCAAAACGAACTTTGTACTTTGCTATGAAGTTCCACCAGGAATGAGTTTTCATGCAAAAACTGTCTATTTCAACTTAATTCGTCCATCCAAAACGAACTTTGTACTTTGCTATGAAGTTCTACCAGGAATGAGTTTTTATGCAAAAACTGTCTATTTCAACTAACTTTGTCCATCCAAAACGAACTTTGTACTTTGCTATGAAGTTCTACCAGGAATGAGTTTTTATGCAAAAACTGTCTATTTCAACTAAATTCGTCCATCCGATACGAACTTTGTACTTTGCTATGAAGTTCTACCAGGAATGAGTTTTTATGCAAAAACTGTCTATTTCAACTAACTTTGTCCATCCAAAACGAACTTTGTACTTTGCTATGAAGTTCTACCAGGAATGAGTTTTTATGCAAAAACTGTCTATTTCAACTAACTTTGTCCATCCAAAACGAATTTTGTACTTTGCTATGAAGTTCCACCAGGAATGAGTTTTCATGCAAAAACTGTCTATTTCAACTAAATTCGTCCATCCGATACGAACTTTGTACTTTGCTATGAAGTTCCACCAGGAATGAGTTTTTATGCAAAAACTGTCTATTTCAACTAACTTTGTCCATCCAAAACGAACTTTGTACTTTGCTATGAAGTTCTACCAGGAATGAGTTTTTATGCAAAAACTGTCTATTTCAACTAACTTTGTCCATCCAAAACGAACTTTGTACTTTGCTATGAAGTTCTACCAGGAATGAGTTTTTATGCAAAAACTGTCTATTTCAACTAACTTTGTCCATCCAAAACGAATTTTGTACTTTGCTATGAAGTTCCACCAGGAATGAGTTTTCATGCAAAAACTGTCTATTTCAACTAAATTCGTCCATCCGATACGAACTTTGTACTTTGCTATGAAGTTCCACCAGGAATGAGTTTTTATGCAAAAACTGTCTATTTCAACTAACTTTGTCCATCCAAAACGAACTTTGTACTTTGCTATGAAGTTCCACCAGGAATGAGTTTTCATGCAAAAACTGTCTATTTCAACTAAATTGATCCATCCAAAACGAACTTTGTACTTTGCTATGAAGTTCCACCAGGAATGAGTTTTCATGCAAAAACTGTCTATTTCAACTAAATTCATACATCCGATACGAACTTTGTACTTTGCTATGAAGTTCTACCAGGAATGAGTTTTTATGCAAAAACTGTCTATTTCAACTAACTTTGTCCATCCAAAACGAACTTTGTACTTTGCTATGAAGTTCCACCAGGAATGAGTTTTCATGCAAAAACTGTCTATTTCAACTAACTTTGTCCATCCGAAACGAATTTTGTACTTTGCTATGAAGTTCCACCAGGAATGAGTTTTCATGCAAAAACTGTCTATTTCAACTAAATTCGTCCATCCGATACGAAATTTGTACTTTGCTATGAAGTTCTACCAGGAATGAGTTTTTATGCAAAAACTGTCTATTTCAACTAACTTTGTCCATCCAAAACGAACTTTATACTTTGCTATGAAGTTCTACCAGGAATGAGTTTTTATGCAAAAACTGTCTATTTCAACTAACTTTGTCCATCCAAAACGAACTTTGTACTTTGCTATGAAGTTCTACCAGGAATGAGTTTTTATGCAAAAACTGTCTATTTCAACTAACTTTGTCCATCCAAAACGAACTTTGTACTTTGCTATGAAGTTCCACCAGGAATGAGTTTTCATGCAAAAACTGTCTATTTCAACTAAATTGATCCATCCAAAACGAACTTTGTACTTTGCTATGAAGTTCCACCAGGAATGAGTTTTCATGCAAAAACTGTCTATTTCAACTAAATTCATCCATCCGATACGAACTTTGTACTTTGCTATGAAGTTCTACCAGGAATGAGTTTTTATGCAAAAACTGTCTATTTCAACTAACTTTGTCCATCCAAAACGAACTTTGTACTTTGCTATGAAGTTCCACCAGGAATGAGTTTTCATGCAAAAACTGTCTATTTCAACTAAATTCGTCCATCCGATACGAACTTTGTACTTTGCTATGAAGTTCTACCAGGAATGAGTTTTTATGCAAAAACTGTCTATTTCAACTAACTTTGTCCATCCAAAACGAACTTTGTACTTTGCTATGAAGTTCTACCAGGAATGAGTTTTTATGCAAAAACTGTCTATTTCAACTAACTTTGTCCATCCAAAACGAACTTTGTACTTTGCTATGAAGTTCTACCAGGAATGAGTTTTTATGCAAAAACTGTCTATTTCAACTAAATTGATCCATCCAAAACGAACTTTGTACTTTGCTATGAAGTTCCACCAGGAATGAGTTTTTATGCAAAAACTGTCTATTTCAACTAACTTTGTCCATCCAAAACGAACTTTGTACTTTGCTATGAAGTTCCACCAGGAATGAGTTTTCATGCAAAAACTGTCTATTTCAACTAAATTGATCCATCCAAAACGAACTTTGTACTTTGCTATGAAGTTCCACCAGGAATGAGTTTTCATGCAAAAACTGTCTATTTCAACTAAATTCATCCATCCGATACGAACTTTGTACTTTGCTATGAAGTTCTACCAGGAATGAGTTTTTATGCAAAAACTGTCTATTTCAACTAACTTTGTCCATCCAAAACGAACTTTGTACTTTGCTATGAAGTTCCACCAGGAATGAGTTTTCATGCAAAAACTGTCTATTTCAACTAACTTTGTCCATCCGAAACGAATTTTGTACTTTGCTATGAAGTTCCACCAGGAATGAGTTTTCATGCAAAAACTGTCTATTTCAACTAAATTGATCCATCCAAAACGAACTTTGTACTTTGCTATGAAGTTCCACCAGGAATGAGTTTTCATGCAAAAACTGTCTATTTCAACTAAATTCATCCATCCGATACGAACTTTGTACTTTGCTATGAAGTTCTACCAGGAATGAGTTTTTATGCAAAAACTGTCTATTTCAACTAACTTTGTCCATCCAAAACGAACTTTGTACTTTGCTATGAAGTTCCACCAGGAATGAGTTTTCATGCAAAAACTGTCTATTTCAACTAACTTTGTCCATCCGAAACGAATTTTGTACTTTGCTATGAAGTTCCACCAGGAATGAGTTTTCATGCAAAAACTGTCTATTTCAACTAAATTCGTCCATCCGATACGAACTTTGTACTTTGCTATGAAGTTCCACCAGGAATGAGTTTTCATGCAAAAACTGTCTATTTCAACTAAATTCATCCATCCGATACGAACTTTGTACTTTGCTATGAAGTTCTACCAGGAATGAGTTTTTATGCAAAAACTGTCTATTTCAACTAAATTCGTCCATCCGATACGAACTTTGTACTTTGCTATGAAGTTCTACCAGGAATGAGTTTTCATGCAAAAACTGTCTATTTCAACTAACTTTGTCCATCCAAAACGAACTATGTACTTTGCTATGAAGTTCCACCAGGAATGAGTTTTCATGCAAAAACTGTCTATTTCAACTAACTTTGTCCATCCAAAACGTACTTTGTACTTTGCTATGAAGTTCCACCAGGAATGAGTTTTCATGCAAAAACTGTCTATTTCAACTAAATTGATCCATCCAAAACGAACTTTGTACTTTGCTATGAAGTTCCACCAGGAATGAGTTTTCATGCAAAAACTGTCTATTTCAACTAAATTGATCCATCCAAAACGAACTTTGTACTTTGCTATGAAGTTCCACCAGGAATGAGTTTTCATGCAAAAACTGTCTATTTCAACTAAATTGATCCATCCAAAACGAACTTTGTACTTTGCTATGAAGTTCCACCAGGAATGAGTTTTCATGCAAAAACTGTCTATTTCAACTAAATTGATCCATCCAAAACGAACTTTGTACTTTGCTATGAAGTTCCACCAGGAATGAGTTTTCATGCAAAAACTGTCTATTTCAACTAAATTCATCCATCCGATACGAACTTTGTACTTTGCTATGAAGTTCTACCAGGAATGAGTTTTTATGCAAAAACTGTCTATTTCAACTAAATTCGTCCATCCGATACGAACTTTGTACTTTGCTATGAAGTTCTACCAGGAATGAGTTTTCATGCAAAAACTGTCTATTTCAACTAACTTTGTCCATCCAAAACGAACTTTGTACTTTGCTATGAAGTTCCACCAGGAATGAGTTTTCATGCAAAAACTGTCTATTTCAACTAAATTGATCCATCCAAAACGAACTTTGTACTTTGCTATGAAGTTCCACCAGGAATGAGTGTTCATGCAAAAACTGTCTATTTCAACTAAATTGATCCATCCAAAACGAACTTTGTACTTTGCTATGAAGTTCCACCAGGAATGAGTTTTCATGCAAAAACTGTCTATTTCAACTAAATTGATCCATCCAAAACGAACTTTGTACTTTGCTATGAAGTTCCACCAGGAATGAGTTTTCATGCAAAAACTGTCTATTTCAACTAAATTGATCCATCCAAAACGAACTTTGTACTTTGCTATGAAGTTCCACCAGGAATGAGTTTTCATGCAAAAACTGTCTATTTCAACTAAATTCATCCATCCGATACGAACTTTGTACTTTGCTATGAAGTTCTACCAGGAATGAGTTTTTATGCAAAAACTGTCTATTTCAACTAAATTCGTCCATCCGATACGAACTTTGTACTTTGCTATGAAGTTCTACCAGGAATGAGTTTTCATGCAAAAACTGTCTATTTCAACTAACTTTGTCCATCCAAAACGAACTTTGTACTTTGCTATGAAGTTCCACCAGGAATGAGTTTTCATGCAAAAACTGTCTATTTCAACTAACTTTGTCCATCCGAAACGAATTTTGTACTTTGCTATGAAGTTCCACCAGGAATGAGTTTTCATGCAAAAACTGTCTATTTCAACTAAATTCGTCCATCCGATACGAACTTTGTACTTTGCTATGAAGTTCTACCAGGAATGAGTTTTTATGCAAAAACTGTCTATTTCAACTAACTTTGTCCATCCAAAACGAACTTTGTACTTTGCTATGAAGTTCTACCAGGAATGAGTTTTTATGCAAAAACTGTCTATTTCAACTAACTTTGTCCATCAAAAACGAACTTTGTACTTTGCTATGAAGTTCTACCAGGAATGAGTTTTTATGCAAAAACTGTCTATTTCAACTAACTTTGTCCATCCAAAACGAATTTTGTACTTTGCTATGAAGTTCCACCAGGAATGAGTTTTCATGCAAAAACTGTCTATTTCAACTAAATTCGTCCATCCGATACGAACTTTGTACTTTGCTATGAAGTTCCACCAGGAATGAGTTTTCATGCAAAAACTGTCTATTTCAACTAACTTTGTCCATCCGAAACGAATTTTGTACTTTGCTATGAAGTTCCACCAGGAATGAGTTTTCATGCAAAAACTGTCTATTTCAACTAAATTCGTCCATCCGATACGAACTTTGTACTTTGCTATGAAGTTCTACCAGGAATGAGTTTTTATGCAAAAACTGTCTATTTCAACTAACTTTGTCCATCCAAAACGAACTTTGTACTTTGCTATGAAGTTCCACCAGGAATGAGTTTTCATGCAAAAACTGTCTATTTCAACTAAATTGATCCATCCAAAACGAACTTTGTACTTTGCTATGAAGTTCCACCAGGAATGAGTTTTCATGCAAAAACTGTCTATTTCAACTAAATTCATCCATCCGATACGAACTTTGTACTTTGCTATGAAGTTCTACCAGGAATGAGTTTTTATGCAAAAACTGTCTATTTCAACTAACTTTGTCCATCCAAAACGAACTTTGTACTTTGCTATGAAGTTCCACCAGGAATGAGTTTTCATGCAAAAACTGTCTATTTCAACTAACTTTGTCCATCCGAAACGAACTTTGTACTTTGCTATGAAGTTCCACCAGGAATGAGTTTTCATGCAAAAACTGTCTATTTCAACTAAATTCGTCCATCCGATACGAACTTTGTACTTTGCTATGAAGTTCTACCAGGAATGAGTTTTTATGCAAAAACTGTCTATTTCAACTAACTTTGTCCATCCAAAACGAACTTTGTACTTTGCTATGAAGTTCTACCAGGAATGAGTTTTTATGCAAAAACTGTCTATTTCAACTAACTTTGTCCATCCAAAACGAACTTTGTACTTTGCTATGAAGTTCCACCAGGAATGAGTTTTCATGCAAAAACTGTCTATTTCAACTAACTTTGTCCATCCAAAACGAACTTTGTACTTTGCTATGAAGTTCCACCAGGAATGAGTTTTTATGCAAAAACTGTCTATTTCAACTAACTTTGTCCATCCAAAACGAACTTTGTACTTTGCTATGAAGTTCCACCAGGAATGAGTTTTCATGCAAAAACTGTCTATTTCAACTAAATTCGTCCATCCGATACGAACTTTGTACTTTGCTATGAAGTTCTACCAGGAATGAGTTTTCATGCAAAAACTGGCTATTTCAACTAAATTGATCCATCCAAAACGAACTTTGTTCTTTGCTATGAAGTTCCACCAGGAATGAGTTTTCATGCAAAAACTGTCTATTTCAACTTAATTCGTCCATCCGATTCGAACTTTGTACTTTGCTATGAAGTTCCACCAGGAATGAGTTTTCATGCAAAAACTGTCTATTTCAACTAACTTTGTCCATCCAAAACGAACTTTGTACTTTGCTATGAAGTTCCACCAGGAATGAGTTTTCATGCAAAAACTGTCTATTTCAACTAAATTGATCCATCCAAAACGAACTTTGTACTTTGCTATGAAGTTCCACCAGGAATGAGTTTTCATGCAAAAACTGTCTATTTCAACTAACTTTGTCCATCCAAAACGAACTTTGTACTTTGCTATGAAGTTCCACCAGGAATGAGTTTTCATGCAAAAACTGTCTATTTCGACTAACTTGGTCCATCCGATACGAACTTTGTACTTTGCTATGAAGTTCCACCAGGAATGAGTTTTCATGCAAAAACTGTCTATTTCAACTTAATTCGTCCATCCGATTCGAACTTTGTACTTTGCTATGAAGTTCCACCAGGAATGAGTTTTCATGCAAAAACTGTCTATTTCAACTAAATTGATCCATCCAAAACGAACTTTGTACTTTGCTATGAAGTTCCACCAGGAATGAGTTTTCATGCAAAAACTGTCTATTTCAACTAACTTTGTCCATCCAAAACGAACTTTGTACTTTGCTATGAAGTTCCACCAGGAATGAGTTTTCATGCAAAAACTGTCTATTTCAACTAACTTTGTCCATCCAAAACGAACTTTGTACTTTGCTATGAAGTTCCACCAGGAATGAGTTTTCATGCAAAAACTGTCTATTTCAACTAACTTTGTCCATCCAAAACGAACTTTGTACTTTGCTATGAAGTTCCACAAGGAATGAGTTTTCATGCAAAAACTGTCTATTTCATTTTAATTCGTCCATCCGATTCGAACTTTGTACTTTGCTATGAAGTTCCACCAGGAATGAGTTTTCATGCAAAAACTGTCTATTTCAACTAACTTTGTCCATCCAAAACGAACTTTGTACTTTGCTATGAAGTTCCACCAGGAATGAGTTTTCATGCAAAAACTGTCTATTTCGACTAACTTGGTCCATCCAAAACGAACTTTGTACTTTGCTATGAAGTTCCACCAGGAATGAGTTTTCATGCAAAAACTGTCTATTTCAACTTAATTCGTCCATCCGATTCGAACTTTGTACTTTGCTATGAAGTTCCACCAGGAATGAGTTTTCATGCAAAAACTGTCTATTTCAACTAACTTTGTCCATCCAAAACGAACTTTGTACTTTGCTATGAAGTTCCACCAGGAATGAGTTTTCATGCAAAAACTGTCTATTTCGACTAACTTTGTCCATCCAAAACGAACTTTGTACTTTGCTATGAAGTTCCACCAGGAATGAGTTTTTATGCAAAAACTGTCTATTTCAACTTAATTCGTCCATCCGATTCGAACTTTGTACTTTGCTATGAAGTTCCACCAGGAATGAGTTTTCATGCAAAAACTGTCTATTTCAACTAACTTTGTCCATCCAAAACGAACTTTGTACTTTGCTATGAAGTTCCACCAGGAATGAGTTTTCATGCAAAAACTGTCTATTTCGACTAACTTTGTCCATCCAAAACGAACTTTGTACTTTGCTATGAAGTTCCACCAGGAATGAGTTTTTATGCAAAAACTGTCTATTTCAACTTAATTCGTCCATCCGATTCGAACTTTGTACTTTGCTATGAAGTTCCACCAGGAATGAGTTTTTATGCAAAAACTGTCTATTTCAACTTAATTCGTCCATCCGATTCGAACTTTGTACTTTGCTATGAAGTTCCACCAGGAATGAGTTTTCATGCAAAAACTGTCTATTTCAACTAACTTTGTCCATCCAAAACGAACTTTGTACTTTGCTATGAAGTTCCACCAGGAATGAGTTTTCATGCAAAAACTGTCTATTTCAACTAAATTGATCCATCCAAAACGAACTTTGTACTTTGCTATGAAGTTCCACCAGGAATGAGTTTTCATGCAAAAACTGTCTATTTCAACTAACTTTGTCCATCCAAAACGAACTTTGTACTTTGCTATGAAGTTCCACCAGGAATGAGTTTTCATGCAAAAACTGTCTATTTCAACTAACTTTGTCCATCCAAAACGAACTTTGTACTTTGCTATGAAGTTCCACCAGGAATGAGTTTTCATGCAAAAACTGTCTATTTCAACTAACTTTGTCCATCCAAAACGAACTTTGTACTTTGCTATGAAGTTCCACCAGGAATGAGTTTTCATGCAAAAACTGTCTATTTCAACTAACTTTGTCCATCCAAAACGAACTTTGTACTTTGCTATGAAGTTCCACCAGGAATGAGTTTTCATGCAAAAACTGTCTATTTCAACTAACTTTGTCCATCCAAAACGAACTTTGTACTTTGCTATGAAGTTCCACAAGGAATGAGTTTTCATGCAAAAACTGTCTATTTCAACTTAATTCGTCCATCCGATTCGAACTTTGTACTTTGCTATGAAGTTCCACCAGGAATGAGTTTTCATGCAAAAACTGGCTATTTCAACTAAATTGATCCATCCAAAACGAACTTTGTTCTTTGCTATGAAGTTCCACCAGGAATGAGTTTTCATGCAAAAACTGTCTATTTCAACTTAATTCGTCCATCCGATTCGAACTTTGTACTTTGCTATGAAGTTCCACCAGGAATGAGTTTTCATGCAAAAACTGTCTATTTCAACTAACTTTGTCCATCCAAAACGAACTTTGTACTTTGCTATGAAGTTCCACCAGGAATGAGTTTTCATGCAAAAACTGTCTATTTCAACTTAATTCGTCCATCCGATTCGAACTTTGTACTTTGCTATGAAGTTCCACCAGGAATGAGTTTTCATGCAAAAACTGTCTATTTCAACTAACTTTGTCCATCCAAAACGAACTTTGTACTTTGCTATGAAGTTCCACCAGGAATGAGTTTTCATGCAAAAACTGTCTATTTCAACTAAATTGATCCATCCGAAACGAACTTTGTACTTTGCTATGAAGTTCCACCAGGAATGAGTTTTCATGCAAAAACTGTCTATTTCAACTAACTTTGTCCATCCAAAACGAACTTTGTACTTTGCTATGAAGTTCCACCAGGAATGAGTTGTCATGCAAAAACTGTCTATTTCAACTAACTTTGTCCATCCAAAACGAACTTTGTACTTTGCTATGAAGTTCCACCAGGAATGAGTTTTCATGCAAAAACTGTCTATTTCAACTAAATTGATCCATCCAAAACGAACTTTGTACTTTGCTATGAAGTTCCACCAGGAATGAGTTTTCATGCAAAAACTGTCTATTTCAACTAACTTTGTCCATCCAAAACGAACTTTGTACTTTGCTATGAAGTTCCACCAGGAATGAGTTTTCATGCAAAAACTGTCTATTTCAACTAACTTTGTCCATCCAAAACGAACATTGTACTTTGCTATGAAGTTCCACCAGGAATGAGTTTTCATGCAAAAACTGTCTATTTCAACTAACTTTGTCCATCCAAAACGAACTTTGTACTTTGCTATGAAGTTCCACCAGGAATGAGTTTTCATGCAAAAACTGTCTATTTCAACTAACTTTTTCCATCCAAAACGAACTTTGTACTTTGCTATGAAGTTCCACCAGGAATGAGTTGTCATGCAAAAACTGTCTATTTCAACTAAATTGATCCATCCAAAACGAACTTTGTACTTTGCTATGAAGTTCCACCAGGAATGAGTTTTCATGCAAAAACTGTCTATTTCAACTTAATTCGTCCATCCGATTCGAACTTTGTACTTTGCTATGAAGTTCCACCAGGAATGAGTTTTCATACAAAAACTGTCTATTTCAACTAGCTTTGTCCATCTAAAACGAACTTTGTACTTTGCTATGAAGTTCCACCAGAAGTGTGTTTTCATACAAAAACTGTAAATTACAACTAAATTGATCCATCCAAAACGAACTTTGTACTTTGCTATGAAGTTCCACCAGGAATGAGTTTTCATGCAAAAACTGTCTATTTCAACTAACTTTGTCCATCCAAAACGAACTTTGTACTTTGCTATGAAGTTCCACCAGGAATGAGTTTTCATGCAAAAACTGTCTATTTCAACTTAATTCGTCCATCCGATTCGAACTTTGTACTTTGCTATGAAGTTCCACCAGGAATGAGTTTTCATACAAAAACTGTCTATTTCAACTAACTTTGTCCATCCAAAACGAACTTTGTACTTTGCTATGAAGTTCCACCAGGAATGAGTTTTCATGCAAAAACTGTCTATTTCAACTAACTTTGTCCATCCAAAACGAACTTTGTACTTTGCTATGAAGTTCCACCAGGAATGAGTTTTCATGCAAAAACTGTCTATTTCAACTAACTTTGTCCATCCAAAACGAACTTTGTACTTTGCTATGAAGTTCCACCAGGAATGAGTTTTCATGCAAAAACTGTCTATTTCAACTAACTTTGTCCATCCAAAACGAACTTTGTACTTTGCTATGAAGTTCCACCAGGAATGAGTTTTTATGCAAAAACTGTCTATTTCAACTAACTTTGTCCATCCAAAACGAACTTTGTACTTTGCTATGAAGTTCCACCAGGAATGAGTTGTCATGCAAAAACTGTCTATTTCAACTAACTTTGTCCATCCAAAACGAACTTTGTACTTTGCTATGAAGTTCCACCAGGAATGAGTTTTCATGCAAAAACTGTCTATTTCAACTTAATTCGTCCATCCGATTCGAACTTTGTACTTTGCTATGAAGTTCCACCAGGAATGAGTTTTTATGCAAAAACTGTCTATTTCAACTAACTTTGTCCATCCAAAACGAACTTTGTACTTTGCTATGAAGTTCCACCAGGAATGAGTTTTCATGCAAAAACTGTCTATTTCAACTAACTTTGTCCATCCAAAACGAACTTTGTACTTTGCTATGAAGTTCCACCAGGAATGAGTTTTTATGCAAAAACTGTCTATTTCAACTAACTTTGTCCATCCAAAACGAACTTTGTACTTTGCTATGAAGTTCCACCAGGAATGAGTTTTCATGCAAAAACTGTCTATTTCAACTAACTTTGTCCATCCAAAACGAACTTTGTACTTTGCTATGAAGTTCCACCAGGAATGAGTTTTCATGCAAAAACTGTCTATTTCAACTTAATTCGTCCATCCGATTCGAACTTTGTACTTTGCTATGAAGTTCCACCAGGAATGAGTTTTTATGCAAAAACTGTCTATTTCAACTAACTTTGTCCATCCAAAACGAACTTTGTACTTTGCTATGAAGTTCCACCAGGAATGAGTTTTCATGCAAAAACTGTCTATTTCAACTAACTTTGTCCATCCAAAACGAACTTTGTACTTTGCTATGAAGTTCCACCAGGAATGAGTTTTCATGCAAAAACTGTCTATTTCAACTAAATTGATCCATCCGAAACGAACTTTGTACTTTGCTATGAAGTTCCACCAGGAATGAGTTTTCATGCAAAAACTGTCTATTTCAACTAACTTTGTCCATCCAAAACGAACTTTGTACTTTGCTATGAAGTTCCACCAGGAATGAGTTTTCATGCAAAAACTGTCTATTTCAACTAACTTTGTCCATCCAAAACGAACTTTGTACTTTGCTATGAAGTTCCACCAGAAGTGTGTTTTCATACAAAAACTGTTAATTACAACTAACTTTGTCCATCCAAAACGAACTTTGTACTTTGCTATGAAGTTCCACCAGGAATGAGTTTTCATGCAAAAACTGTCTATTTCAACTAACTTTGTCCATCCAAAACGAACTTTGTACTTTGCTATGAAGTTCCACCAGGAATGAGTTTTCATGCAAAAACTGTCTATTTCATTTTAATTCATCCATCCGATTCGAACTTTGTACTTTGCTATGAAGTTCCACCAGGAATGAGTTTTCATGCAAAAACTGTCTATTTCAACTAACTTTGTCCATCCAAAACGAACTTTGTACTTTGCTATGAAGTTCCACCAGGAATGAGTTTTTATGCAAAAACTGTCTATCTCAACTAACTTTGTCCATCCAAAACGAACTTTGTACTTTGCTATGAAGTTCCACAAGGAATGAGTTTTCATGCAAAAACTGTCTATTTCATTTTAATTCGTCCATCCGATTCGAACTTTGTACTTTGCTATGAAGTTCCACCAGGAATGAGTTTTCATGCAAAAACTGTCTATTTCAACTAACTTTTTCCATCCAAAACGAACTTTGTACTTTGCTATGAAGTTCCACCAGGAATGAGTTTTCATGCAAAAACTGTCTATTTCAACTAACTTTGTCCATCCAAAACGAACTTTGTACTTTGCTATGAAGTTCCACCAGGAATGAGTTTTCATGCAAAAACTGTCTATTTCAACTAACTTTGTCCATCCAAAACGAACTTTGTACTTTGCTATGAAGTTCCACCAGGAATGAGTTTTCATGCAAAAACTGTCTATTTCAACTAAATTGATCCATCCAAAACGAACTTTGTACTTTGCTATGAAGTTCCACCAGGAATGAGTTTTCATGCAAAAACTGTCTATTTCAACTAACTTTGTCCATCCAAAACGAACTTTGTACTTTGCTATGAAGTTCCACCAGGAATGAGTTTTTATGCAAAAACTGGCTATTTCAACTAAATTGATCCATCCAAAACGAACTTTGTTCTTTGCTATGAAGTTCCACCAGGAATGAGTTTTCATGCAAAAACTGTCTATTTCAACTTAATTCGTCCATCCGATTCGAACTTTGTACTTTGCTATGAAGTTCCACCAGGAATGAGTTTTCATGCAAAAACTGTCTATTTCAACTAACTTTGTCCATCCAAAACGAACTTTGTACTTTGCTATGAAGTTCCACCAGGAATGAGTTTTCATGCAAAAACTGTCTATTTCAACTTAATTCGTCCATCCGATTCGAACTTTGTACTTTGCTATGAAGTTCCACCAGGAATGAGTTTTCATGCAAAAACTGTCTATTTTAACTAACTTTGTCCATCCAAAACGAACTTTGTACTTTGCTATGAAGTTCCACCAGGAATGAGTTTTCATGCAAAAACTGTCTATTTCAACTAACTTTGTCCATCCAAAACGAACTTTGTACTTTGCTATGAAGTTCCACCAGGAATGAGTTTTCATGCAAAAACTGTCTATTTCAACTAACTTTGTCCATCCAAAACGAACTTTGTACTTTGCTATGAAGTTCCACCAGGAATGAGTTTTCATGCAAAAACTGTCTATTTCAACTAAATTGATCCATCCAAAACGAACTTTGTACTTTGCTATGAAGTTCCACCAGGAATGAGTTTTCATGCAAAAACTGTCTATTTCAACTAACTTTGTCCATCCAAAACGAACTTTGTACTTTGCTATGAAGTTCCACCAGGAATGAGTTTTTATGCAAAAACTGTCTATCTCAACTAACTTTGTCCATCCAAAACGAACTTTGTACTTTGCTATGAAGTTCCACAAGGAATGAGTTTTCATGCAAAAACTGTCTATTTCATTTTAATTCGTCCATCCGATTCGAACTTTGTACTTTGCTATGAAGTTCCACCAGGAATGAGTTTTCATGCAAAAACTGGCTATTTCAACTAAATTGATCCATCCAAAACGAACTTTGTTCTTTGCTATGAAGTTCCACCAGGAATGAGTTTTCATGCAAAAACTGTCTATTTCAACTTAATTCGTCCATCCGATTCGAACTTTGTACTTTGCTATGAAGTTCCACCAGGAATGAGTTTTCATGCAAAAACTGTCTATTTCAACTAACTTTGTCCATCCAAAACGAACTTTGTACTTTGCTATGAAGTTCCACCAGGAATGAGTTTTCATGCAAAAACTGTCTATTTCAACTTAATTCGTCCATCCGATTCGAACTTTGTACTTTGCTATGAAGTTCCACCAGGAATGAGTTTTCATGCAAAAACTGTCTATTTCAACTAACTTTGTCCATCCAAAACGAACTTTGTACTTTGCTATGAAGTTCCACCAGGAATGAGTTGTCATGCAAAAACTGTCTATTTCAACTAACTTTGTCCATCCAAAACGAACTTTGTACTTTGCTATGAAGTTCCACCAGGAATGAGTTTTCATGCAAAAACTGTCTATTTCAACTAACTTTGTCCATCCAAAACGAACTTTGTACTTTGCTATGAAGTTCCACCAGGAATGAGTTTTCATGCAAAAACTGTCTATTTCAACTAACTTTGTCCATCCAAAACGAACTTTGTACTTTGCTATGAAGTTCCACCAGGAATGAGTTTTCATGCAAAAACTGTCTATTTCAACTAACTTTGTCCATCCAAAACGAACTTTGTACTTTGCTATGAAGTTCCACCAGGAATGAGTTGTCATGCAAAAACTGTCTATTTCAACTAACTTTGTCCATCCAAAACGAACTTTGTACTTTGCTATGAAGTTCCACCAGGAATGAGTTTTCTTGCAAAAACTGTCTATTTTAACTTAATTGATCCATCCAAAACGAACTTTGTACTTTGCTATGAAGTTCCACCAGGAATGAGTTTTCATGCAAAAACTGTCTATTTCAACTAACTTTGTCCATCCAAAACGAACTTTGTACTTTGCTATGAAGTTCCACCAGGAATGAGTTTTCATGCAAAAACTGTCTATTTCAACTAACTTTGTCCATCCAAAACGAACTTTGTACTTTGCTATGAAGTTCCACCAGGAATGAGTTTTCATGCAAAAACTGTCTATTTCAACTAACTTTGTCCATCCAAAACGAACTTTGTACTTTGCTATGAAGTTCCACCAGGAATGAGTTTTTATGCAAAAACTGGCTATTTCAACTAAATTGATCCATCCAAAACGAACTTTGTTCTTTGCTATGAAGTTCCACCAGGAATGAGTTTTCATGCAAAAACTGTCTATTTCAACTTAATTCGTCCATCCGATTCGAACTTTGTACTTTGCTATGAAGTTCCACCAGGAATGAGTTTTCATGCAAAAACTGTCTATTTCAACTAACTTTGTCCATCCAAAACGAACTTTGTACTTTGCTATGAAGTTCCACCAGGAATGAGTTTTTATGCAAAAACTGGCTATTTCAACTAAATTGATCCATCCAAAACGAACTTTGTTCTTTGCTATGAAGTTCCACCAGGAATGAGTTTTCATGCAAAAACTGTCTATTTCAACTTAATTCGTCCATCCAAAACGAACTTTGTACTTTGCTATGAAGTTCCACCAGGAATGAGTTTTCATGCAAAAACTGTCTATTTCAACTAACTTTGTCCATCCAAAACGAACTTTGTACTTTGCTATGAAGTTCCACCAGGAATGAGTTTTCATGCAAAAACTGTCTATTTCAACTAAATTGATCCATCCAAAACGAACTTTGTACTTTGCTATGAAGTTCCACCAGGAATGAGTTTTCATGCAAAAACTGTCTATTTCAACTTAATTCGTCCATCCAAAACGAACTTTGTACTTTGCTATGAAGTTCCACCAGGAATGAGTTTTCATGCAAAAACTGTCTATTTCAACTAACTTTGTCCATCCAAAACGAACTTTGTACTTTGCTATGAAGTTCCACCAGGAATGAGTTTTTATGCAAAAACTGGCTATTTCAACTAAATTGATCCATCCAAAACGAACTTTGTTCTTTGCTATGAAGTTCCACCAGGAATGAGTTTTCATGCAAAAACTGTCTATTTCAACTTAATTCGTCCATCCAAAACGAACTTTGTACTTTGCTATGAAGTTCCACCAGGAATGAGTTTTCATGCAAAAACTGTCTATTTCAACTAACTTTGTCCATCCAAAACGAACTTTGTACTTTGCTATGAAGTTCCACCAGGAATGAGTTTTTATGCACAAACTGGCTATTTCAACTAAATTGATCCATCCAAAACGAACTTTGTTCTTTGCTATGAAGTTCCACCAGGAATGAGTTTTCATGCAAAAACTGTCTATTTCAACTTAATTCGTCCATCCAAAACGAACTTTGTACTTTGCTATGAAGTTCCACCAGGAATGAGTTTTCATGCAAAAACTGTCTATTTCAACTTAATTCGTCCATCCGATTCGAACTTTGTACTTTGCTATGAAGTTCCACCAGGAATGAGTTTTCATACAAAAACTGTCTATTTCAACTAACTTTGTCCATCCAAAACGAACTTTGTACTTTGCTATGAAGTTCCACCAGGAATGAGTTTTCATGCAAAAACTGTCTATTTCAACTAACTTTGTCCATCCAAAACGAACTTTGTACTTTGCTATGAAGTTCCACCAGGAATGAGTTTTCATGCAAAAACTGTCTATTTCAACTAACTTTGTCCATCCAAAACGAACTTTGTACTTTGCTATGAAGTTCCACCAGGAATGAGTTTTCATGCAAAAACTGTCTATTTCAACTAACTTTGTCCATCCAAAACGAACTTTGTACTTTGCTATGAAGTTCCACCAGGAATGAGTTTTTATGCAAAAACTGTCTATTTCAACTAACTTTGTCCATCCAAAACGAACTTTGTACTTTGCTATGAAGTTCCACCAGGAATGAGTTTTCATGCAAAAACTGTCTATTTCAACTAACTTTGTCCATCCAAAACGAACTTTGTACTTTGCTATGAAGTTCCACCAGGAATGAGTTTTCATGCAAAAACTGTCTATTTCAACTTAATTCGTCCATCCGATTCGAACTTTGTACTTTGCTATGAAGTTCCACCAGGAATGAGTTTTTATGCAAAAACTGTCTATTTCAACTAACTTTGTCCATCCAAAACGAACTTTGTACTTTGCTATGAAGTTCCACCAGGAATGAGTTTTCATGCAAAAACTGTCTATTTCAACTAACTTTGTCCATCCAAAACGAACTTTGTACTTTGCTATGAAGTTCCACCAGGAATGAGTTTTCATGCAAAAACTGTCTATTTCAACTTAATTCGTCAATCCGATTCGAACTTTGTACTTTGCTATGAAGTTCCACCAGGAATGAGTTTTCATGCAAAAACTGTCTATTTCAACTAACTTTGTCCATCCAAAACGAACTTTGTACTTTGCTATGAAGTTCCACCAGGAATGAGTTGTCATGCAAAAACTGTCTATTTCAACTAACTTTGTCCATCCAAAACGAACTTTGTACTTTGCTATGAAGTTCCACCAGAAGTGTGTTTTCATACAAAAACTGTTAATTACAACTAAATTGATCCATCCAAAACGAACTTTGTACTTTGCTATGAAGTTCCACCAGGAATGAGTTTTTATGCAAAAACTGTCTATCTCAACTAACTTTGTCCATCCAAAACGAACTTTGTACTTTGCTATGAAGTTCCACAAGGAATGAGTTTTCATGCAAAAACTGTCTATTTCATTTTAATTCGTCCATCCGATTCGAACTTTGTACTTTGCTATGAAGTTCCACCAGGAATGAGTTTTCATGCAAAAACTGGCTATTTCAACTAAATTGATCCATCCAAAACGAACTTTGTTCTTTGCTATGAAGTTCCACCAGGAATGAGTTTTCATGCAAAAACTGTCTATTTCAACTTAATTCGTCCATCCGATTCGAACTTTGTACTTTGCTATGAAGTTCCACCAGGAATGAGTTTTCATGCAAAAACTGTCTATTTCAACTAACTTTGTCCATCCAAAACGAACTTTGTACTTTGCTATGAAGTTCCACCAGGAATGAGTTTTCATGCAAAAACTGTCTATTTCAACTTAATTCGTCCATCCGATTCGAACTTTGTACTTTGCTATGAAGTTCCACCAGGAATGAGTTTTCATGCAAAAACTGTCTATTTCAACTAACTTTGTCCATCCAAAACGAACTTTGTACTTTGCTATGAAGTTCCACCAGGAATGAGTTGTCATGCAAAAACTGTCTATTTCAACTAACTTTGTCCATCCAAAACGAACTTTGTACTTTGCTATGAAGTTCCACCAGGATTGAGTTTTCATGCAAAAACTGTCTATTTCAACTAACTTTGTCCATCCAAAACGAACTTTGTACTTTGCTATGAAGTTCCACCAGGAATGAGTTTTCATGCAAAAACTGTCTATTTCAACTAACTTTGTCCATCCAAAACGAACTTTGTACTTTGCTATGAAGTTCCACCAGGAATGAGTTTTCATGCAAAAACTGTCTGTTTCAACTAACTTTGTCCATCCAAAACGAACTTTGTACTTTGCTATGAAGTTCCACCAGGAATGAGTTGTCATGCAAAAACTGTCTATTTCAACTAACTTTGTCCATCCAAAACGAACTTTGTACTTTGCTATGAAGTTCCACCAGGAATGAGTTTTCTTGCAAAAACTGTCTATTTCAACTAAATTGATCCATCCAAAACGAACTTTGTACTTTGCTATGAAGTTCCACCAGGAATGAGTTTTCATGCAAAAACTGTCTATTTCAACTAACTTTGTCCATCCAAAACGAACTTTGTACTTTGCTATGAAGTTCCACCAGGAATGAGTTTTCATGCAAAAACTGTCTATTTCAACTAACTTTGTCCATCCAAAACGAACTTTGTACTTTGCTATGAAGTTCCACCAGGAATGAGTTTTTATGCAAAAACTGGCTATTTCAACTAAATTGATCCATCCAAAACGAACTTTGTTCTTTGCTATGAAGTTCCACCAGGAATGAGTTTTCATGCAAAAACTGTCTATTTCAACTTAATTCGTCCATCCGATTCGAACTTTGTACTTTGCTATGAAGTTCCACCAGGAATGAGTTTTCATGCAAAAACTGTCTATTTCAACTAACTTTGTCCATCCAAAACGAACTTTGTACTTTGCTATGAAGTTCCACCAGGAATGAGTTTTTATGCAAAAACTGGCTATTTCAACTAAATTGATCCATCCAAAACGAACTTTGTTCTTTGCTATGAAGTTCCACCAGGAATGAGTTTTCATGCAAAAACTGTCTATTTCAACTTAATTCGTCCATCCAAAACGAACTTTGTACTTTGCTATGAAGTTCCACCAGGAATGAGTTTTCATGCAAAAACTGTCTATTTCAACTAACTTTGTCCATCCAAAACGAACTTTGTACTTTGCTATGAAGTTCCACCAGGAATGAGTTTTCATGCAAAAACTGTCTATTTCAACTAACTTTGTCCATCCAAAACGAACTTTGTACTTTGCTATGAAGTTCCACCAGGAATGAGTTGTCATGCAAAAACTGTCTATTTCAACTAACTTTGTCCATCCAAAACGAACTTTGTACTTTGCTATGAAGTTCCACCAGGAATGAGTTTTCATGCAAAAACTGTCTATTTCAACTAACTTTGTCCATCCAAAACGAACTTTGTACTTTGCTATGAAGTTCCACCAGGAATGAGTTTTCATGCAAAAACTGTCTATTTCAACTAACTTTGTCCATCCAAAACGAACTTTGTACTTTGCTATGAAGTTCCACCAGGAATGAGTTTTCATGCAAAAACTGTCTATTTCAACTAACTTTGTCCATCCAAAACGAACTTTGTACTTTGCTATGAAGTTCCACCAGGAATGAGTTTTTATGCAAAAACTGGCTATTTCAACTAAATTGATCCATCCAAAACGAACTTTGTTCTTTGCTATGAAGTTCCACCAGGAATGAGTTTTCATGCAAAAACTGTCTATTTCAACTTAATTCGTCCATCCGATTCGAACTTTGTACTTTGCTATGAAGTTCCACCAGGAATGAGTTTTCATGCAAAAACTGTCTATTTCAACTAACTTTGTCCATCCAAAACGAACTTTGTACTTTGCTATGAAGTTCCACCAGGAATGAGTTTTTATGCAAAAACTGGCTATTTCAACTAAATTGATCCATCCAAAACGAACTTTGTTCTTTGCTATGAAGTTCCACCAGGAATGAGTTTTCATGCAAAAACTGTCTATTTCAACTTAATTCGTCCATCCAAAACGAACTTTGTACTTTGCTATGAAGTTCCACCAGGAATGAGTTTTCATGCAAAAACTGTCTATTTCAACTAACTTTGTCCATCCAAAACGAACTTTGTACTTTGCTATGAAGTTCCACCAGGAATGAGTTTTCATGCAAAAACTGTCTATTTCAACTAAATTGATCCATCCAAAACGAACTTTGTACTTTGCTATGAAGTTCCACCAGGAATGAGTTTTCATGCAAAAACTGTCTATTTCAACTTAATTCGTCCATCCAAAACGAACTTTGTACTTTGCTATGAAGTTCCACCAGGAATGAGTTTTCATGCAAAAACTGTCTATTTCAACTAACTTTGTCCATCCAAAACGAACTTTGTACTTTGCTATGAAGTTCCACCAGGAATGAGTTTTTATGCAAAAACTGGCTATTTCAACTAAATTGATCCATCCAAAACGAACTTTGTTCTTTGCTATGAAGTTCCACCAGGAATGAGTTTTCATGCAAAAACTGTCTATTTCAACTTAATTCGTCCATCCAAAACGAACTTTGTACTTTGCTATGAAGTTCCACCAGGAATGAGTTTTCATGCAAAAACTGTCTATTTCAACTAACTTTGTCCATCCAAAACGAACTTTGTACTTTGCTATGAAGTTCCACCAGGAATGAGTTTTTATGCAAAAACTGGCTATTTCAACTAAATTGATCCATCCAAAACGAACTTTGTTCTTTGCTATGAAGTTCCACCAGGAATGAGTTTTCATGCAAAAACTGTCTATTTCAACTTAATTCGTCCATCCAAAACGAACTTTGTACTTTGCTATGAAGTTCCACCAGGAATGAGTTTTCATGCAAAAACTGTCTATTTCAACTTAATTCGTCCATCCGATTCGAACTTTGTACTTTGCTATGAAGTTCCACCAGGAATGAGTTTTCATACAAAAACTGTCTATTTCAACTAACTTTGTCCATCCAAAACGAACTTTGTACTTTGCTATGAAGTTCCACCAGGAATGAGTTTTCATGCAAAAACTGTCTATTTCAACTAACTTTGTCCATCCAAAACGAACTTTGTACTTTGCTATGAAGTTCCACCAGGAATGAGTTTTCATGCAAAAACTGTCTATTTCAACTAACTTTGTCCATCCAAAACGAACTTTGTACTTTGCTATGAAGTTCCACCAGGAATGAGTTTTCATGCAAAAACTGTCTATTTCAACTAACTTTGTCCATCCAAAACGAACTTTGTACTTTGCTATGAAGTTCCACCAGGAATGAGTTTTCATGCAAAAACTGTCTATTTCAACTTAATTCGTCCATCCGATTCGAACTTTGTACTTTGCTATGAAGTTCCACCAGGAATGAGTTTTTATGCAAAAACTGTCTATTTCAACTAACTTTGTCCATCCAAAACGAACTTTGTACTTTGCTATGAAGTTCCACCAGGAATGAGTTTTCATGCAAAAACTGTCTATTTCAACTAACTTTGTCCATCCAAAACGAACTTTGTACTTTGCTATGAAGTTCCACCAGGAATGAGTTTTCATGCAAAAACTGTCTATTTCAACTTAATTCGTCCATCCGATTCGAACTTTGTACTTTGCTATGAAGTTCCACCAGGAATGAGTTTTCATGCAAAAACTGTCTATTTCAACTAACTTTGTCCATCCAAAACGAACTTTGTACTTTGCTATGAAGTTCCACCAGGAATGAGTTGTCATGCAAAAACTGTCTATTTCAACTAACTTTGTCCATCCAAAACGAACTTTGTACTTTGCTATGAAGTTCCACCAGAAGTGTGTTTTCATACAAAAACTGTTAATTACAACTAAATTGATTAATCCAAAACGAACTTTGTACTTTGCTATGAAGTTCCACCAGGAATGAGTTTTCATGCAAAAACTGTCTATTTCAACTAACTTTGTCCATCCAAAACGAACTTTGTACTTTGCTATGAAGTTCCACCAGGAATGAGTTTTCATGCAAAAACTGTCTATTTCAACTAACTTTGTCCATCCAAAACGAACTTTGTACTTTGCTATGAAGTTCCACCAGGAATGAGTTTTCATGCAAAAACTGTCTATTTCAACTTAATTCGTCCATCTGATTCGAACTTTGTACTTTGCTATGAAGTTCCACCAGGAATGAGTTTTCATACAAAAACTGTCTATTTCAACTTAATTCGTCCATCCAAAACGAACTTTGTACTTTGCTATGAAGTTCCACCAGGAATGAGTTTTCATGCAAAAACTGTCTATTTCATTTTAATTCGTCCATCCGATTCGAACTTTGTACTTTGCTATGAAGTTCCACCAGGAATGAGTTTTTATGCAAAAACTGTCTATTTCAACTAACTTTGTCCATCCAAAACGAACTTTGTACTTTGCTATGAAGTTCCACCAGGAATGAGTTTTTATGCAAAAACTGTCTATTTCAACTAACTTTGTCCATCCAAAACGAACTTTGTACTTTGCTATGAAGTTCCACCAGGAATGAGTTTTCATGCAAAAACTGTCTATTTCATTTTAATTCGTCCATCCGATTCGAACTTTGTACTTTGCTATGAAGTTCCACCAGGAATGAGTTTTCATGCAAAAACTGTCTATTTCAACTAACTTTGTCCATCCAAAACGAACTTTGTACTTTGCTATGAAGTTCCACCAGGAATGAGTTTTTATGCAAAAACTGGCTATTTCAACTAAATTGATCCATCCAAAACGAACTTTGTTCTTTGCTATGAAGTTCCACCAGGAATGAGTTTTCATGCAAAAACTGTCTATTTCAACTTAATTCGTCCATCCAAAACGAACTTTGTACTTTGCTATGAAGTTCCACCAGGAATGAGTTTTCATGCAAAAACTGTCTATTTCAACTAACTTTGTCCATCCAAAACGAACTTTGTACTTTGCTATGAAGTTCCACCAGGAATGAGTTTTCATGCAAAAACTGTCTATTTCAACTTAATTCGTCCATCCGATTCGAACTTTGTACTTTGCTATGAAGTTCCACCAGGAATGAGTTTTTATGCAAAAACTGTCTATTTCAACTAACTTTGTCCATCCAAAACGAACTTTGTACTTTGCTATGAAGTTCCACCAGGAATGAGTTTTCATGCAAAAACTGTCTATTTCAACTAACTTTGTCCATCCAAAACGAACTTTGTACTTTGCTATGAAGTTCCACCAGGAATGAGTTTTCATGCAAAAACTGTCTATTTCAACTTAATTCGTCAATCCGATTCGAACTTTGTACTTTGCTATGAAGTTCCACCAGGAATGAGTTTTCATGCAAAAACTGTCTATTTCAACTAACTTTGTCCATCCAAAACGAACTTTGTACTTTGCTATGAAGTTCCACCAGGAATGAGTTGTCATGCAAAAACTGTCTATTTCAACTAACTTTGTCCATCCAAAACGAACTTTGTACTTTGCTATGAAGTTCCACCAGAAGTGTGTTTTCATACAAAAACTGTTAATTACAACTAAATTGATCCATCCAAAACGAACTTTGTACTTTGCTATGAAGTTCCACCAGGAATGAGTTTTTATGCAAAAACTGTCTATCTCAACTAACTTTGTCCATCCAAAACGAACTTTGTACTTTGCTATGAAGTTCCACAAGGAATGAGTTTTCATGCAAAAACTGTCTATTTCATTTTAATTCGTCCATCCGATTCGAACTTTGTACTTTGCTATGAAGTTCCACCAGGAATGAGTTTTCATGCAAAAACTGGCTATTTCAACTAAATTGATCCATCCAAAACGAACTTTGTTCTTTGCTATGAAGTTCCACCAGGAATGAGTTTTCATGCAAAAACTGTCTATTTCAACTTAATTCGTCCATCCGATTCGAACTTTGTACTTTGCTATGAAGTTCCACCAGGAATGAGTTTTCATGCAAAAACTGTCTATTTCAACTAACTTTGTCCATCCAAAACGAACTTTGTACTTTGCTATGAAGTTCCACCAGGAATGAGTTTTCATGCAAAAACTGTCTATTTCAACTTAATTCGTCCATCCGATTCGAACTTTGTACTTTGCTATGAAGTTCCACCAGGAATGAGTTTTCATGCAAAAACTGTCTATTTCAACTAACTTTGTCCATCCAAAACGAACTTTGTACTTTGCTATGAAGTTCCACCAGGAATGAGTTGTCATGCAAAAACTGTCTATTTCAACTAACTTTGTCCATCCAAAACGAACTTTGTACTTTGCTATGAAGTTCCACCAGGATTGAGTTTTCATGCAAAAACTGTCTATTTCAACTAACTTTGTCCATCCAAAACGAACTTTGTACTTTGCTATGAAGTTCCACCAGGAATGAGTTTTCATGCAAAAACTGTCTATTTCAACTAACTTTGTCCATCCAAAACGAACTTTGTACTTTGCTATGAAGTTCCACCAGGAATGAGTTTTCATGCAAAAACTGTCTGTTTCAACTAACTTTGTCCATCCAAAACGAACTTTGTACTTTGCTATGAAGTTCCACCAGGAATGAGTTGTCATGCAAAAACTGTCTATTTCAACTAACTTTGTCCATCCAAAACGAACTTTGTACTTTGCTATGAAGTTCCACCAGGAATGAGTTTTCTTGCAAAAACTGTCTATTTCAACTAAATTGATCCATCCAAAACGAACTTTGTACTTTGCTATGAAGTTCCACCAGGAATGAGTTTTCATGCAAAAACTGTCTATTTCAACTAACTTTGTCCATCCAAAACGAACTTTGTACTTTGCTATGAAGTTCCACCAGGAATGAGTTTTCATGCAAAAACTGTCTATTTCAACTAACTTTGTCCATCCAAAACGAACTTTGTACTTTGCTATGAAGTTCCACCAGGAATGAGTTTTTATGCAAAAACTGGCTATTTCAACTAAATTGATCCATCCAAAACGAACTTTGTTCTTTGCTATGAAGTTCCACCAGGAATGAGTTTTCATGCAAAAACTGTCTATTTCAACTTAATTCGTCCATCCGATTCGAACTTTGTACTTTGCTATGAAGTTCCACCAGGAATGAGTTTTCATGCAAAAACTGTCTATTTCAACTAACTTTGTCCATCCAAAACGAACTTTGTACTTTGCTATGAAGTTCCACCAGGAATGAGTTTTTATGCAAAAACTGGCTATTTCAACTAAATTGATCCATCCAAAACGAACTTTGTTCTTTGCTATGAAGTTCCACCAGGAATGAGTTTTCATGCAAAAACTGTCTATTTCAACTTAATTCGTCCATCCAAAACGAACTTTGTACTTTGCTATGAAGTTCCACCAGGAATGAGTTTTCATGCAAAAACTGTCTATTTCAACTAACTTTGTCCATCCAAAACGAACTTTGTACTTTGCTATGAAGTTCCACCAGGAATGAGTTTTCATGCAAAAACTGTCTATTTCAACTAACTTTGTCCATCCAAAACGAACTTTGTACTTTGCTATGAAGTTCCACCAGGAATGAGTTGTCATGCAAAAACTGTCTATTTCAACTAACTTTGTCCATCCAAAACGAACTTTGTACTTTGCTATGAAGTTCCACCAGGAATGAGTTTTCATGCAAAAACTGTCTATTTCAACTAACTTTGTCCATCCAAAACGAACTTTGTACTTTGCTATGAAGTTCCACCAGGAATGAGTTTTCATGCAAAAACTGTCTATTTCAACTAACTTTGTCCATCCAAAACGAACTTTGTACTTTGCTATGAAGTTCCACCAGGAATGAGTTTTCATGCAAAAACTGTCTATTTCAACTAACTTTGTCCATCCAAAACGAACTTTGTACTTTGCTATGAAGTTCCACCAGGAATGAGTTTTTATGCAAAAACTGGCTATTTCAACTAAATTGATCCATCCAAAACGAACTTTGTTCTTTGCTATGAAGTTCCACCAGGAATGAGTTTTCATGCAAAAACTGTCTATTTCAACTTAATTCGTCCATCCGATTCGAACTTTGTACTTTGCTATGAAGTTCCACCAGGAATGAGTTTTCATGCAAAAACTGTCTATTTCAACTAACTTTGTCCATCCAAAACGAACTTTGTACTTTGCTATGAAGTTCCACCAGGAATGAGTTTTTATGCAAAAACTGGCTATTTCAACTAAATTGATCCATCCAAAACGAACTTTGTTCTTTGCTATGAAGTTCCACCAGGAATGAGTTTTCATGCAAAAACTGTCTATTTCAACTTAATTCGTCCATCCAAAACGAACTTTGTACTTTGCTATGAAGTTCCACCAGGAATGAGTTTTCATGCAAAAACTGTCTATTTCAACTAACTTTGTCCATCCAAAACGAACTTTGTACTTTGCTATGAAGTTCCACCAGGAATGAGTTTTCATGCAAAAACTGTCTATTTCAACTAAATTGATCCATCCAAAACGAACTTTGTACTTTGCTATGAAGTTCCACCAGGAATGAGTTTTCATGCAAAAACTGTCTATTTCAACTTAATTCGTCCATCCAAAACGAACTTTGTACTTTGCTATGAAGTTCCACCAGGAATGAGTTTTCATGCAAAAACTGTCTATTTCAACTAACTTTGTCCATCCAAAACGAACTTTGTACTTTGCTATGAAGTTCCACCAGGAATGAGTTTTTATGCAAAAACTGGCTATTTCAACTAAATTGATCCATCCAAAACGAACTTTGTTCTTTGCTATGAAGTTCCACCAGGAATGAGTTTTCATGCAAAAACTGTCTATTTCAACTTAATTCGTCCATCCAAAACGAACTTTGTACTTTGCTATGAAGTTCCACCAGGAATGAGTTTTCATGCAAAAACTGTCTATTTCAACTAACTTTGTCCATCCAAAACGAACTTTGTACTTTGCTATGAAGTTCCACCAGGAATGAGTTTTTATGCAAAAACTGGCTATTTCAACTAAATTGATCCATCCAAAACGAACTTTGTTCTTTGCTATGAAGTTCCACCAGGAATGAGTTTTCATGCAAAAACTGTCTATTTCAACTTAATTCGTCCATCCAAAACGAACTTTGTACTTTGCTATGAAGTTCCACCAGGAATGAGTTTTCATGCAAAAACTGTCTATTTCAACTTAATTCGTCCATCCGATTCGAACTTTGTACTTTGCTATGAAGTTCCACCAGGAATGAGTTTTCATACAAAAACTGTCTATTTCAACTAACTTTGTCCATCCAAAACGAACTTTGTACTTTGCTATGAAGTTCCACCAGGAATGAGTTTTCATGCAAAAACTGTCTATTTCAACTAACTTTGTCCATCCAAAACGAACTTTGTACTTTGCTATGAAGTTCCACCAGGAATGAGTTTTCATGCAAAAACTGTCTATTTCAACTAACTTTGTCCATCCAAAACGAACTTTGTACTTTGCTATGAAGTTCCACCAGGAATGAGTTTTCATGCAAAAACTGTCTATTTCAACTAACTTTGTCCATCCAAAACGAACTTTGTACTTTGCTATGAAGTTCCACCAGGAATGAGTTTTCATGCAAAAACTGTCTATTTCAACTTAATTCGTCCATCCGATTCGAACTTTGTACTTTGCTATGAAGTTCCACCAGGAATGAGTTTTTATGCAAAAACTGTCTATTTCAACTAACTTTGTCCATCCAAAACGAACTTTGTACTTTGCTATGAAGTTCCACCAGGAATGAGTTTTCATGCAAAAACTGTCTATTTCAACTAACTTTGTCCATCCAAAACGAACTTTGTACTTTGCTATGAAGTTCCACCAGGAATGAGTTTTCATGCAAAAACTGTCTATTTCAACTTAATTCGTCCATCCGATTCGAACTTTGTACTTTGCTATGAAGTTCCACCAGGAATGAGTTTTCATGCAAAAACTGTCTATTTCAACTAACTTTGTCCATCCAAAACGAACTTTGTACTTTGCTATGAAGTTCCACCAGGAATGAGTTGTCATGCAAAAACTGTCTATTTCAACTAACTTTGTCCATCCAAAACGAACTTTGTACTTTGCTATGAAGTTCCACCAGAAGTGTGTTTTCATACAAAAACTGTTAATTACAACTAAATTGATTAATCCAAAACGAACTTTGTACTTTGCTATGAAGTTCCACCAGGAATGAGTTTTCATGCAAAAACTGTCTATTTCAACTAACTTTGTCCATCCAAAACGAACTTTGTACTTTGCTATGAAGTTCCACCAGGAATGAGTTTTCATGCAAAAACTGTCTATTTCAACTAACTTTGTCCATCCAAAACGAACTTTGTACTTTGCTATGAAGTTCCACCAGGAATGAGTTTTCATGCAAAAACTGTCTATTTCAACTTAATTCGTCCATCTGATTCGAACTTTGTACTTTGCTATGAAGTTCCACCAGGAATGAGTTTTCATACAAAAACTGTCTATTTCAACTTAATTCGTCCATCCAAAACGAACTTTGTACTTTGCTATGAAGTTCCACCAGGAATGAGTTTTCATGCAAAAACTGTCTATTTCATTTTAATTCGTCCATCCGATTCGAACTTTGTACTTTGCTATGAAGTTCCACCAGGAATGAGTTTTTATGCAAAAACTGTCTATTTCAACTAACTTTGTCCATCCAAAACGAACTTTGTACTTTGCTATGAAGTTCCACCAGGAATGAGTTTTTATGCAAAAACTGTCTATTTCAACTAACTTTGTCCATCCAAAACGAACTTTGTACTTTGCTATGAAGTTCCACCAGGAATGAGTTTTCATGCAAAAACTGTCTATTTCATTTTAATTCGTCCATCCGATTCGAACTTTGTACTTTGCTATGAAGTTCCACCAGGAATGAGTTTTCATGCAAAAACTGTCTATTTCAACTAACTTTGTCCATCCAAAACGAACTTTGTACTTTGCTATGAAGTTCCACCAGGAATGAGTTTTTATGCAAAAACTGTCTATCTCAACTAACTTTGTCCATCCAAAACGAACTTTGTACTTTGCTATGAAGTTCCACAAGGAATGAGTTTTCATGCAAAAACTGTCTATTTCATTTTAATTCGTCCATCCGATTCGAACTTTGTACTTTGCTATGAAGTTCCACCAGGAATGAGTTTTCATGCAAAAACTGTCTATTTCAACTAACTTTGTCCATCCAAAACGAACTTTGTACTTTGCTATGAAGTTCCACCAGGAATGAGTTTTCATGCAAAAACTGTCTATTTCAACTAACTTTGTCCATCCAAAACGAACTTTGTACTTTGCTATGAAGTTCCACCAGGAATGAGTTTTCATGCAAAAACTGTCTATTTCAACTAACTTTGTCCATCCAAAACGAACTTTGTACTTTGCTATGAAGTTCCACCAGGAATGAGTTTTCATGCAAAAACTGTCTATTTCAACTAAATTGATCCATCCAAAACGAACTTTGTACTTTGCTATGAAGTTCCACCAGGAATGAGTTTTCATGCAAAAACTGTCTATTTCAATTAACTTTGTCCATCCAAAACGAACTTTGTACTTTGCTATGAAGTTCCACCAGGAATGAGTTTTTATGAAAAACTGGCTATTTCAACTAAATTGATCCATCCAAAACGAACTTTGTTCTTTGCTATGAAGTTCCACCAGGAATGAGTTTTCATGCAAAAACTGTCTATTTCAACTTAATTCGTCCATCCGATTCGAACTTTGTACTTTGCTATGAAGTTCCACCAGGAATGAGTTTTCATGCAAAAACTGTCTATTTCAACTAACTTTGTCCATCCAAAACGAACTTTGTACTTTGCTATGAAGTTCCACCAGGAATGAGTTTTCATGCAAAAACTGTCTATTTCAACTTAATTCGTCCATCCGATTCGAACTTTGTACTTTGCTATGAAGTTCCACCAGGAATGAGTTTTCATGCAAAAACTGTCTATTTCAACTAACTTTGTCCATCCAAAACGAACTTTGTACTTTGCTATGAAGTTCCACCAGGAATGAGTTTTCATGCAAAAACTGTCTATTTCAACTAACTTTGTCCATCCAAAACGAACTTTGTACTTTGCTATGAAGTTCCACCAGGAATGAGTTTTCATGCAAAAACTGTCTATTTCAACTAACTTTGTCCATCCAAAACGAACTTTGTACTTTGCTATGAAGTTCCACCAGGAATGAGTTTTCATGCAAAAACTGTCTATTTCAACTAAATTGATCCATCCAAAACGAACTTTGTACTTTGCTATGAAGTTCCACCAGGAATGAGTTTTCATGCAAAAACTGTCTATTTCAACTAACTTTGTCCATCCAAAACGAACTTTGTACTTTGCTATGAAGTTCCACCAGGAATGAGTTTTTATGCAAAAACTGGCTATTTCAACTAAATTGATCCATCCAAAACGAACTTTGTACTTTGCTATGAAGTTCCACAAGGAATGAGTTTTCATGCAAAAACTGTCTATTTCATTTTAATTCGTCCATCCGATTCGAACTTTGTACTTTGCTATGAAGTTCCACCAGGAATGAGTTTTCATGCAAAAACTGGCTATTTCAACTAAATTGATCCATCCAAAACGAACTTTGTTCTTTGCTATGAAGTTCCACCAGGAATGAGTTTTCATGCAAAAACTGTCTATTTCAACTAACTTTGTCCATCCGATTCGAACTTTGTACTTTGCTATGAAGTTCCACCAGGAATGAGTTTTTATGCAAAAACTGTCTATTTCAACTAACTTTGTCCATCCAAAACGAACTTTGTACTTTGCTATGAAGTTCCACCAGGAATGAGTTTTCATGCAAAAACTGTCTATTTCAACTAACTTTGTCCATCCAAAACGAACTTTGTACTTTGCTATGAAGTTCCACCAGGAATGAGTTTTCATGCAAAAACTGTCTATTTCAACTTAATTCGTCCATCCGATTCGAACTTTGTACTTTGCTATGAAGTTCCACCAGGAATGAGTTTTCATGCAAAAACTGTCTATTTCAACTAACTTTGTCCATCCAAAACGAACTTTGTACTTTGCTATGAAGTTCCACCAGGAATGAGTTGTCATGCAAAAACTGTCTATTTCAACTAACTTTGTCCATCCAAAACGAACTTTGTACTTTGCTATGAAGTTCCACCAGGAATGAGTTTTCATGCAAAAACTGTCTATTTCAACTAACTTTGTCCATCCAAAACGAACTTTGTACTTTGCTATGAAGTTCCACCAGGAATGAGTTTTCATGCAAAAACTGTCTATTTCAACTAACTTTGTCCATCCAAAACGAACTTTGTACTTTGCTATGAAGTTCCACCAGGAATGAGTTTTCATGCAAAAACTGTCTATTTCAACTAACTTTGTCCATCCAAAACGAACTTTGTACTTTGCTATGAAGTTCCACCAGGTATGAGTTGTCATGCAAAAACTGTCTATTTCAACTAACTTTGTCCATCCAAAACGAACTTTGTACTTTGCTATGAAGTTCCACCAGGAATGAGTTTTCATGCAAAAACTGTCTATTTCAACTAACTTTGTCCATCCAAAACGAACTTTGTACTTTGCTATGAAGTTCCACCAGAAGTGTGTTTTCATACAAAAACTGTCTATTTCAACTAACTTTGTCCATCCAAAACGAACTTTGTACTTTGCTATGAAGTTCCACCAGGAATGAGTTGTCATGCAAAAACTGTCTATTTCAACTTAATTCGTCCATCCGATTCGAACTTTGTACTTTGCTATGAAGTTCAACCAGGAATGAGTTTTCTTGCAAAAACTGTCTATTTCAACTAAATTGATCCATCCAAAACGAACTTTGTACTTTGCTATGAAGTTCCACCAGGAATGAGTTTTCATGCAAAAACTGTCTATTTCAACTAACTTTGTCCATCCAAAACGAACTTTGTTCTTTGCTATGAAGTTCCACCAGGAATGAGTTTTCATGCAAAAACTGTCTATTTCAACTAACTTTGTCCATCCAAAACGAATTTTGTACTTTGCTATGAAGTTCCACCAGGAATGAGTTTTCATGCAAAAACTGTCTATTTCAACTTAATTCGTCCATCCAAAACGAACTTTGTACTTTGCTATGAAGTTCCACCAGGAATGAGTTTTCATGCAAAAACTGTCTATTTCAACTAAATTGATCCATCCAAAACGAACTTTGTTCTTTGCTATGAAGTTCCACCAGGAATGAGTTTTCATGCAAAAACTGTCTATTTCAACTTAATTCGTCCATCCGATTCTAACTTTGTACTTTGCTATGAAGTTCCACCAGGAATGAGTTTTCATGCAAAAACTGTCTATTTCAACTAACTTTGTCCATCCAAAACGAACTTTGTACTTTGCTATGAAGTTCCACCAGGAATGAGTTTTCATGCAAAAACTGTCTATTTCAACTAAATTGATCCATCCAAAACGAACTTTGTACTTTGCTATGAAGTTCCACCAGGAATGAGTTTTCATGCAAAAACTGTCTATTTCAACTAACTTTGTCCATCCAAAACGAACTTTGTACTTTGCTATGAAGTTCCACCAGGAATGAGTTGTCATGCAAAAACTGTCTATTTCAACTAACTTTGTCCATCCAAAACGAACTTTGTTCTTTGCTATGAAGTTCCACCAGGAATGAGTTTTCATGCAAAAACTGTCTATTTCAACTAAATTGATCCATCCAAAACGAACTTTGTACTTTGCTATGAAGTTCCACCAGGAATGAGTTTTCATGCAAAAACTGTCTATTTCAACTAACTTTGTCCATCCAAAACGAACTTTGTACTTTGCTATGAAGTTCCACCAGGAATGAGTTTTCATGCAAAAACTGTCTATTTCAACTAACTTTGTCCATCCAAAACGAACTTTGTACTTTGCTATGAAGTTCCACCAGGAATGAGTTTTCATGCAAAAACTGTCTATTTCAACTAACTTTGTCCATCCAAAACGAACTTTGTACTTTGCTATGAAGTTCCACCAGGAATGAGTTTTCATGCAAAAACTGTCTATTTCAACTTAATTCGTCCATCCGATTCGAACTTTGTACTTTGCTATGAAGTTCCACCAGGAATGAGTTTTCATACAAAAACTGTCTATTTCAACTAACTTTGTCCATCCAAAACGAACTTTGTACTTTGCTATGAAGTTCCACCAGAAGTGTGTTTTCATACAAAAACTGTTAATTACAACTAAATTGATCCATCCAAAACGAACTTTGTACTTTGCTATGAAGTTCCACCAGGAATGAGTTTTCATGCAAAAACTGTCTATTTCAACTTAATTCGTCCATCCGATTCGAACTTTGTACTTTGCTATGAAGTTCAACCAGGAATGAGTTTTCATACAAAAACTGTCTATTTCAACTAACTTTGTCCATCCAAAACAAACTTTGTACTTTGCTATGAAGTTCCACCAGGAATGAGTTTTCATGCAAAAACTGTCTATTTCAACTAACTTTGTCCATCCAAAACGAACTTTGTACTTTGCTATGAAGTTCCACCAGGAATGAGTTGTCATGCAAAAACTGTCTATTTCAACTAACTTTGTCCATCCAAAACGAACTTTGTACTTTGCTATGAAGTTCCACCAGGAATGAGTTTTCATGCAAAAACTGTCTATTTCAACTAACTTTGTCCATCCAAAACGAACTTTGTACTTTGCTATGAAGTTCCACCAGGAATGAGTTGTCATGCAAAAACTGTCTATTTCAACTAACTTTGTCCATCCAAAACGAACTTTGTACTTTGCTATGAAGTTCCACCAGGAATGAGTTGTCATGCAAAAACTGTCTATTTCAACTAACTTTGTCCATCCAAAACGAACTTTGTACTTTGCTATGAAGTTCCACCAGGAATGAGTTTTCATGCAAAAACTGTCTATTTCAACTAAATTGATCCATCCAAAACGAACTTTGTACTTTGCTATGAAGTTCCACCAGAAGTGTTATTTCATACAAAAACTGTTAATTACAACTAAATTGAACCATCCAAAACGAACTTTGTACTTTGCTATGAAGTTCCACCAGGAATGAGTTTTCATGCAAAAACTGTCTATTTCAACTAACTTTGTCCATCCAAAACGAACTTTGTACTTTGCTATGAAGTTCCACCAGGAATGAGTTTTCATGCAAAAACTGTCTATTTCAACTAAATTGATCCATCCAAAACGAACTTTGTACTTTGCTATGAAGTTCCACCAGGAATGAGTTTTCATGCAAAAACTGTCTATTTCAACTAACTTTGTCCATCCAAAACGAACTTTGTACTTTGCTATGAAGTTCCACCAGGAATGAGTTTTCATGCAAAAACTGTCTATTTCAACTAACTTTGTCCATCCAAAACGAACTTTGTACTTTGCTATGAAGTTCCACCAGGAATGAGTTGTCATGCAAAAACTGTCTATTTCAACTAACTTTGTCCATCCAAAACGAACTTTGTACTTTGCTATGAAGTTCCACCAGGAATGAGTTTTCATGCAAAAACTGTCTATTTCAACTAAATTGATCCATCCAAAACGAACTTTGTACTTTGCTATGAAGTTCCACCAGGAATGAGTTTTCATGCAAAAACTGTCTATTTCAACTTAATTCGTCCATCCGATTCGAACTTTGTACTTTGCTATGAAGTTCCACCAGGAATGAGTTTTCATACAAAAACTGTCTATTTCAACTAAATTGATCCATCCAAAACGAACTTTGTACTTTGCTATGAAGTTCCACCAGGAATGAGTTTTCATGCAAAAACTGTCTATTTCAACTAACTTTGTCCATCCAAAACGAACTTTGTACTTTGCTATGAAGTTCCACCAGGAATGAGTTTTCATGCAAAAACTGTCTATTTCAACTAAATTGATCCATCCGATTCGAACTTTGTACTTTGCTATGAAGTTCCACCAGGAATGAGTTTTCATACAAAAACTGTCTATTTCAACTAAATTGATCCATCCAAAACGAACTTTGTACTTTGCTATGAAGTTCCACCAGGAATGAGTTTTCATGCAAAAACTGTCTATTTCAACTAACTTTGTCCATCCAAAACGAACTTTGTACTTTGCTATGAAGTTCCACCAGGAATGAGTTTTCATGCAAAAACTGTCTATTTCAACTAACTTTGTCCATCCAAAACGAACTTTGTACTTTGCTATGAAGTTCCACCAGGAATGAGTTTTCATGCAAAAACTGTCTATTTCAACTAAATTGATCCATCCAAAACGAACTTTGTACTTTGCTATGAAGTTCCACCAGGAATGGGTTTTCATGCAAAAACTGTCTATTTCAACTAACTTTGTCCATCCAAAACGAACTTTGTACTTTGCTATGAAGTTCCACCAGGAATGAGTTTTATGCAAAAACTGTCTATTTCAACTAACTTTGTCCATCCAAAACGAACTTTGTACTTTGCTATGAAGTTCCACCAGGAATGAGTTTTCATACAAAAACTGTCTATTTCAACTTAATTCGTCCATTGAAAACGAACTTTGTACTTTGCTATGAAGTTCCACCAGGAATGGGTTTTCATGCAAAAACTGTCTATTTCAACTTAATTCGTCCATCCAAAACGAACTTTGTACTTTGCTATGAAGTTCCACCAGGAATGAGTTTTCATGCAAAAACTGTCTATTTCAACTAAATTGATCCATCCAAAACGAACTTTGTACTTTGCTATGAAGTTCCACCAGAAGTGTTATTTCATACAAAAACTGTCTATTTCAACTAAATTGATCCATCCAAAACGAACTTTGTACTTTGCTATGAAGTTCCACCAGGAATGAGTTTTCATGCAAAAACTGTCTATTTCAACTAACTTTGTCCATCCAAAACGAACTTTGTACTTTGCTATGAAGTTCCACCAGGAATGAGTTTTCATGCAAAAACTGTCTATTTCAACTAACTTTGTCCATCCAAAACGAACTTTGTACTTTGCTATGAAGTTCCACCAGGAATGAGTTTTCATGCAAAAACTGTCTATTTCAACTAACTTTGTCCATCCAAAACGAACTTTGTACTTTGCTATGAAGTTCCACCAGGAATGGGTTTTCATGCAAAAACTGTCTATTTCAACTAACTTTGTCCATCCAAAACGAACTTTGTACTTTGCTATGAAGTTCCACCAGGAATGAGTTTTATGCAAAAACTGTCTATTTCAACTAACTTTGTCCATCCAAAACGAACTTTGTACTTTGCTATGAAGTTCCACCAGGAATGAGTTGTCATGCAAAAACTGTCTATTTCAACTTAATTCGTCCATCCGATTCGAACTTTGTACTTTGCTATGAAGTTCAACCAGGAATGAGTTTTCTTGCAAAAACTGTCTATTTCAACTAAATTGATCCATCCAAAACGAACTTTGTACTTTGCTATGAAGTTCCACCAGGAATGAGTTTTCATGCAAAAACTGTCTATTTCAACTAACTTTGTCCATCCAAAACGAACTTTGTTCTTTGCTATGAAGTTCCACCAGGAATGAGTTTTCATGCAAAAACTGTCTATTTCAACTAACTTTGTCCATCCAAAACGAATTTTGTACTTTGCTATGAAGTTCCACCAGGAATGAGTTTTCATGCAAAAACTGTCTATTTCAACTTAATTCGTCCATCCAAAACGAACTTTGTACTTTGCTATGAAGTTCCACCAGGAATGAGTTTTCATGCAAAAACTGTCTATTTCAACTAAATTGATCCATCCAAAACGAACTTTGTTCTTTGCTATGAAGTTCCACCAGGAATGAGTTTTCATGCAAAAACTGTCTATTTCAACTTAATTCGTCCATCCGATTCTAACTTTGTACTTTGCTATGAAGTTCCACCAGGAATGAGTTTTCATGCAAAAACTGTCTATTTCAACTAACTTTGTCCATCCAAAACGAACTTTGTACTTTGCTATGAAGTTCCACCAGGAATGAGTTTTCATGCAAAAACTGTCTATTTCAACTAAATTGATCCATCCAAAACGAACTTTGTACTTTGCTATGAAGTTCCACCAGGAATGAGTTTTCATGCAAAAACTGTCTATTTCAACTAACTTTGTCCATCCAAAACGAACTTTGTACTTTGCTATGAAGTTCCACCAGGAATGAGTTGTCATGCAAAAACTGTCTATTTCAACTAACTTTGTCCATCCAAAACGAACTTTGTTCTTTGCTATGAAGTTCCACCAGGAATGAGTTTTCATGCAAAAACTGTCTATTTCAACTAAATTGATCCATCCAAAACGAACTTTGTACTTTGCTATGAAGTTCCACCAGGAATGAGTTTTCATGCAAAAACTGTCTATTTCAACTAACTTTGTCCATCCAAAACGAACTTTGTACTTTGCTATGAAGTTCCACCAGGAATGAGTTTTCATGCAAAAACTGTCTATTTCAACTAACTTTGTCCATCCAAAACGAACTTTGTACTTTGCTATGAAGTTCCACCAGGAATGAGTTTTCATGCAAAAACTGTCTATTTCAACTAACTTTGTCCATCCAAAACGAACTTTGTACTTTGCTATGAAGTTCCACCAGGAATGAGTTTTCATGCAAAAACTGTCTATTTCAACTTAATTCGTCCATCCGATTCGAACTTTGTACTTTGCTATGAAGTTCCACCAGGAATGAGTTTTCATACAAAAACTGTCTATTTCAACTAACTTTGTCCATCCAAAACGAACTTTGTACTTTGCTATGAAGTTCCACCAGAAGTGTGTTTTCATACAAAAACTGTTAATTACAACTAAATTGATCCATCCAAAACGAACTTTGTACTTTGCTATGAAGTTCCACCAGGAATGAGTTTTCATGCAAAAACTGTCTATTTCAACTTAATTCGTCCATCCGATTCGAACTTTGTACTTTGCTATGAAGTTCAACCAGGAATGAGTTTTCATACAAAAACTGTCTATTTCAACTAACTTTGTCCATCCAAAACGAACTTTGTACTTTGCTATGAAGTTCCACCAGGAATGAGTTTTCATGCAAAAACTGTCTATTTCAACTAACTTTGTCCATCCAAAACGAACTTTGTACTTTGCTATGAAGTTCCACCAGGAATGAGTTGTCATGCAAAAACTGTCTATTTCAACTAACTTTGTCCATCCAAAACGAACTTTGTACTTTGCTATGAAGTTCCACCAGGAATGAGTTTTCATGCAAAAACTGTCTATTTCAACTAACTTTGTCCATCCAAAACGAACTTTGTACTTTGCTATGAAGTTCCACCAGGAATGAGTTGTCATGCAAAAACTGTCTATTTCAACTAACTTTGTCCATCCAAAACGAACTTTGTACTTTGCTATGAAGTTCCACCAGGAATGAGTTGTCATGCAAAAACTGTCTATTTCAACTAACTTTGTCCATCCAAAACGAACTTTGTACTTTGCTATGAAGTTCCACCAGGAATGAGTTTTCATGCAAAAACTGTCTATTTCAACTAAATTGATCCATCCAAAACGAACTTTGTACTTTGCTATGAAGTTCCACCAGAAGTGTTATTTCATACAAAAACTGTTAATTACAACTAAATTGAACCATCCAAAACGAACTTTGTACTTTGCTATGAAGTTCCACCAGGAATGAGTTTTCATGCAAAAACTGTCTATTTCAACTAACTTTGTCCATCCAAAACGAACTTTGTACTTTGCTATGAAGTTCCACCAGGAATGAGTTTTCATGCAAAAACTGTCTATTTCAACTAAATTGATCCATCCAAAACGAACTTTGTACTTTGCTATGAAGTTCCACCAGGAATGAGTTTTCATGCAAAAACTGTCTATTTCAACTAACTTTGTCCATCCAAAACGAACTTTGTACTTTGCTATGAAGTTCCACCAGGAATGAGTTTTCATGCAAAAACTGTCTATTTCAACTAACTTTGTCCATCCAAAACGAACTTTGTACTTTGCTATGAAGTTCCACCAGGAATGAGTTGTCATGCAAAAACTGTCTATTTCAACTAACTTTGTCCATCCAAAACGAACTTTGTACTTTGCTATGAAGTTCCACCAGGAATGAGTTTTCATGCAAAAACTGTCTATTTCAACTAAATTGATCCATCCAAAACGAACTTTGTACTTTGCTATGAAGTTCCACCAGGAATGAGTTTTCATGCAAAAACTGTCTATTTCAACTTAATTCGTCCATCCGATTCGAACTTTGTACTTTGCTATGAAGTTCCACCAGGAATGAGTTTTCATACAAAAACTGTCTATTTCAACTAAATTGATCCATCCAAAACGAACTTTGTACTTTGCTATGAAGTTCCACCAGGAATGAGTTTTCATGCAAAAACTGTCTATTTCAACTAACTTTGTCCATCCAAAACGAACTTTGTACTTTGCTATGAAGTTCCACCAGGAATGAGTTTTCATGCAAAAACTGTCTATTTCAACTAAATTGATCCATCCAAAACGAACTTTGTACTTTGCTATGAAGTTCCACCAGGAATGAGTTTTCATGCAAAAACTGTCTATTTCAACTTAATTCGTCCATCCGATTCGAACTTTGTACTTTGCTATGAAGTTCCACCAGGAATGAGTTTTCATACAAAAACTGTCTATTTCAACTAAATTGATCCATCCAAAACGAACTTTGTACTTTGCTATGAAGTTCCACCAGGAATGAGTTTTCATGCAAAAACTGTCTATTTCAACTAACTTTGTCCATCCAAAACGAACTTTGTACTTTGCTATGAAGTTCCACCAGGAATGAGTTTTCATGCAAAAACTGTCTATTTCAACTAACTTTGTCCATCCAAAACGAACTTTGTACTTTGCTATGAAGTTCCACCAGGAATGAGTTTTCATGCAAAAACTGTCTATTTCAACTAAATTGATCCATCCAAAACGAACTTTGTACTTTGCTATGAAGTTCCACCAGGAATGGGTTTTCATGCAAAAACTGTCTATTTCAACTAACTTTGTCCATCCAAAACGAACTTTGTACTTTGCTATGAAGTTCCACCAGGAATGAGTTTTATGCAAAAACTGTCTATTTCAACTAACTTTGTCCATCCAAAACGAACTTTGTACTTTGCTATGAAGTTCCACCAGGAATGAGTTTTCATACAAAAACTGTCTATTTCAACTTAATTCGTCCATTGAAAACGAACTTTGTACTTTGCTATGAAGTTCCACCAGGAATGGGTTTTCATGCAAAAACTGTCTATTTCAACTTAATTCGTCCATCCAAAACGAACTTTGTACTTTGCTATGAAGTTCCACCAGGAATGAGTTTTCATGCAAAAACTGTCTATTTCAACTAAATTGATCCATCCAAAACGAACTTTGTACTTTGCTATGAAGTTCCACCAGAAGTGTTATTTCATACAAAAACTGTTAATTACAACTAAATTGAACCATCCAAAACGAACTTTGTACTTTGCTATGAAGTTCCACCAGGAATGAGTTTTCATGCAAAAACTGTCTATTTCAACTAACTTTGTCCATCCAAAACGAACTTTGTACTTTGCTATGAAGTTCCACCAGGAATGAGTTTTCATGCAAAAACTGTCTATTTCAACTAACTTTGTCCATCCAAAACGAACTTTGTACTTTGCTATGAAGTTCCACCAGGAATGAGTTTTCATGCAAAAACTGTCTATTTCAACTAACTTTGTCCATCCAAAACGAACTTTGTACTTTGCTATGAAGTTCCACCAGGAATGAGTTGTCATGCAAAAACTGTCTATTTCAACTAACTTTGTCCATCCAAAACGAACTTTGTACTTTGCTATGAAGTTCCACCAGGAATGAGTTTTCATGCAAAAACTGTCTATTTCAACTAAATTGATCCATCCAAAACGAACTTTGTACTTTGCTATGAAGTTCCACCAGGAATGAGTTTTCATGCAAAAACTGTCTATTTCAACTTAATTCGTCCATCCGATTCGAACTTTGTACTTTGCTATGAAGTTCCACCAGGAATGAGTTTTCATACAAAAACTGTCTATTTCAACTAAATTGATCCATCCAAAACGAACTTTGTACTTTGCTATGAAGTTCCACCAGGAATGAGTTTTCATGCAAAAACTGTCTATTTCAACTAACTTTGTCCATCCAAAACGAACTTTGTACTTTGCTATGAAGTTCCACCAGGAATGAGTTTTCATGCAAAAACTGTCTATTTCAACTAAATTGATCCATCCAAAACGAACTTTGTACTTTGCTATGAAGTTCCACCAGGAATGGGTTTTCATGCAAAAACTGTCTATTTCAACTAACTTTGTCCATCCAAAACGAACTTTGTACTTTGCTATGAAGTTCCACCAGGAATGAGTTTTCATGCAAAAACTGTCTATTTCAACTAAATTGATCCATCCAAAACGAACTTTGTACTTTGCTATGAAGTTCCACCAGGAATGGGTTTTCATGCAAAAACTGTCTATTTCAACTAACTTTGTCCATCCAAAACGAACTTTGTACTTTGCTATGAAGTTCCACCAGGAATGAGTTTTATGCAAAAACTGTCTATTTCAACTAACTTTGTCCATCCAAAACGAACTTTGTACTTTGCTATGAAGTTCCACCAGGAATGGGTTTTCATGCAAAAACTGTCTATTTCAACTTAATTCGTCCATCCAAAACGAACTTTGTACTTTGCTATGAAGTTCCACCAGGAATGAGTTTTCATGCAAAAACTGTCTATTTCAACTAACTTTGTCCATCCAAAACGAACTTTGTACTTTGCTATGAAGTTCCACCAGGAATGGGTTTTCATGCAAAAACTGACTATTTCAACTAACTTTGTCCATCCAAAACGAACTTTGTACTTTGCTATGAAGTTCCACCAGGAATGAGTTTTCATGCAAAAACTGTCTATTTCAACTAACTTTGTCCATCCAAAACGAACTTTGTACTTTGCTATGAAGTTCCACCAGGAATGGGTTTTCATGCAAAAACTGACTATTTCAACTAACTTTGTCCATCCAAAACGAACTTTGTACTTTGCTATGAAGTTCCACCAGGAATGAGTTTTCATGCAAAAACTGTCTATTTCAACTAACTTTGTCCATCCAAAACGAACTTTGTACTTTGCTATGAAGTTCCACCAGGAATGAGTTTTATGCAAAAACTGTCTATTTCAACTAACTTTGTCCATCCAAAACGAACTTTGTACTTTGCTATGAAGTTCCACCAGGAATGGGTTTTCATGCAAAAACTGTCTATTTCAACTTAATTCGTCCATCCAAAACGAACTTTGTACTTTGCTATGAAGTTCCACCAGGAATGAGTTTTCATGCAAAAACTGTCTATTTCAACTAACTTTGTCCATCCAAAACGAACTTTGTACTTTGCTATGAAGTTCCACCAGGAATGAGTTTTATGCAAAAACTGTCTATTTCAACTAACTTTGTCCATCCAAAACGAACTTTGTACTTTGCTATGAAGTTCCACCAGGAATGGGTTTTCATGCAAAAACTGACTATTTCAACTAACTTTGTCCATCCAAAACGAACTTTGTACTTTGCTATGAAGTTCCACCAGGAATGAGTTTTCATGCAAAAACTGTCTATTTCAACTAACTTTGTCCATCCAAAACGAACTTTGTACTTTGCTATGAAGTTCCACCAGGAATGAGTTTTATGCAAAAACTGTCTATTTCAACTAACTTTGTCCATCCAAAACGAACTTTGTACTTTGCTATGAAGTTCCACCAGGAATGGGTTTTCATGCAAAAACTGTCTATTTCAACTTAATTCGTCCATCCAAAACGAACTTTGTACTTTGCTATGAAGTTCCACCAGGAATGAGTTTTCATGCAAAAACTGTCTATTTCAACTAACTTTGTCCATCCAAAACGAACTTTGTACTTTGCTATGAAGTTCCACCAGGAATGAGTTTTTATGCAAAAACTGTCTATTTCAACTTAATTCGTCCATCCAAAACGAACTTTGTACTTTGCTATGAAGTTCCACCAGGAATGAGTTTTCATGCAAAAACTGTCTATTTCAACTAACTTTGTCCATCCAAAACGAACTTTGTACTTTGCTATGAAGTTCCACCAGGAATGGGTTTTCATGCAAAAACTGACTATTTCAACTAACTTTGTCCATCCAAAACGAACTTTGTACTTTGCTATGAAGTTCCACCAGGAATGAGTTTTCATGCAAAAACTGTCTATTTCAACTAACTTTGTCCATCCAAAACGAACTTTGTACTTTGCTATGAAGTTCCACCAGGAATGAGTTTTCATGCAAAAACTGTCTATTTCAACTAAATTGATCCATCCAAAACGAACTTTGTACTTTGCTATGAAGTTCCACCTGGAAGGAGTTTTCATGCAAAAACTGTCTATTTCAACTAACTTTGTCCATCCAAAACGAACTTTGTACTTTACTATGAAGTTCCACCAGGAATGAGTTTTCATAAAAAAACTGTCTATTTCAACTAAATTGATCCATCCAAAACGAACTTTGTACTTTGCTATGAAGTTCCACCAGGAATGAGTTTTTATGCAAAACTGTCTATTTCAACTAACTTTGTCCATCCAAAACGAACTTTGTACTTTGCTATGAAGTTCCACCAGGAATGAGTTTTCATGCAAAAACTGTCTATTTCAACTAACTTTGTCCATCCAAAACGAACTTTGTACTTTGCTATGAAGTTCCACCAGGAATGAGTTTTCATGCAAAAACTGTCTATTTCAACTAACTTTGTCCATCCAAAACGAACTTTGTACTTTGCTATGAAGTTCCACCAGGAATGAGTTTTCATGCAAAAACTGTCTATTTCAACTAACTTTGTCCATCCAAAACGAACTTTGTACTTTGCTATGAAGTTCCACCAGGAATGAGTTTTCATACAAAAACTGTCTATTTCAACTAAATTGATCCATCCAAAACGAACTTTGTACTTTGCTATGAAGTTCCACCAGGAATGAGTTTTTATGCAAAAACTGTCTATTTCAACTAAATTGATCCATCCAAAACGAACTTTGTACTTTGCTATGAAGTTCCACCTGGAAGGAGTTTTCATGCAAAAACTGTCTATTTCAACTAACTTTGTCCATCCAAAACGAACTTTGTACTTTACTATGAAGTTCCACCAGGAATGAGTTTTCATACAAAAACTGTCTATTTCAACTAAATTGATCCATCCAAAACGAACTTTGTACTTTGCTATGAAGTTCCACCAGGAATGAGTTTTTATGCAAAAACTGTCTATTTCAACTTAATTCGTCCATCCAAAACGAACTTTGTACTTTGCTATGAAGTTCCACCAGGAATGAGTTTTTATGCAAAAACTGTCTATTTCAACTAACTTTGTCCATCCAAAACGAACTTTGTACTTTGCTATGAAGTTCCACCAGGAATGAGTTTTCATACAAAAACTGTCTATTTCAACTAAATTGATCCATCCAAAACGAACTTTGTACTTTGCTATGAAGTTCCACCAGGAATGGGTTTTCATGCAAAAACTGTCTATTTCAACTAACTTTGTCCATCCAAAACGAACTTTGTACTTTACTATGAAGTTCCACCAGGAATGAGTTTTCATACAAAAACTGTCTATTTCAACTAAATTGATCCATCCAAAACGAACTTTGTACTTTGCTATGAAGTTCCACCAGGAATGGGTTTTCATGCAAAAACTGTCTATTTCAACTAACTTTGTCCATCCAAAACGAACTTTGTACTTTGCTATGAAGTTCCACCAGGAATGAGTTTTCATGCAAAAACTGTCTATTTCAACTAAATTGATCCATCCAAAACGAACTTTGTACTTTGCTATGAAGTTCCACCAGGAATGGGGTTTTCATGCAAAAACTGTCTATTTCAACTAACTTTGTCCATCCAAAACGAACTTTGTACTTTGCTATGAAGTTCCACCAGGAATGAGTTTTATGCAAAAACTGTCTATTTCAACTAACTTTGTCCATCCAAAACGAACTTTGTACTTTGCTATGAAGTTCCACCAGGAATGGGTTTTCATGCAAAAACTGTCTATTTCAACTTAATTCGTCCATCCAAAACGAACTTTGTACTTTGCTATGAAGTTCCACCAGGAATGAGTTTTCATGCAAAAACTGTCTATTTCAACTAAATTGATCCATCCAAAACGAACTTTGTACTTTGCTATGAAGTTCCACCAGGAATGAGTTTTTATGCAAAAACTGTCTATTTCAACTTAATTCGTCCATCCAAAACGAACTTTGTACTTTGCTATGAAGTTCCACC
>NW_026453801.1:0-53648 GCF_943734755.1 Anopheles moucheti | reverse complement strand
CCAAAACGAACTTTGTACTTTGCTATGAAGTTCCACCAGGAATGAGTTTTTATGCAAAATCTGTCTACTTCAACTAACTTTGTCCATCCAAAACGAACTTTGTACTTTGCTATGAAGTTCCACCAGGAATGAGTTTTCATGCAAAAACTATCTATTTCAACTAAATTGATCCATCCAAAACGAGCTTTGTACTTTGCTATGAAGTTCCACCAGGAATGAGTTTTCATGCAAAAACTGTCTATTTCAACTAACTTTGTCCATCCAAAACGAACTTTGTACTTTGCTATGAAGTTCCACCAGGAATGAGTTTTCATACAAAAACTGTCTATTTCAACTTAATTCGTCCATCCAAAACGAACTTTGTACTTTGCTATGAAGTTCCACCAGGAATGAGTTTTCATGCAAAAACTGTCTATTTCAACTAACTTTGTCCATCCAAAACGAACTTTGTACTTTGCTATGAAGTTCCACCAGGAATGAGTTTTTATGCAAAAACTGTCTATTTCAACTAACTTTGTCCATCCAAAACGAACTTTGTACTTTGCTATGAAGTTCCACCAGGAATGAGTTTTCATGCAAAAACTGTCTATTTCAACTAAATTGATCCATCGAAAACGAACTTTGTACTTTGCTATGAAGTTCCACCAGGAATGAGTTTTCATGCAAAAACTGTCTATTTCAACTAACTTTGTCCATCCAAAACGAACTTTGTACTTTGCTATGAAGTTCCACCAGGAATGAGTTTTCATACAAAAACTGTCTATTTCAACTTAATTCGTCCATCCAAAACGAACTTTGTACTTTGCTATGAAGTTCCACCAGGAATGAGTTTTCATGCAAAAACTGTCTATTTCAACTAAATTGATCCATCCAAAACGAACTTTGTACTTTGCTATGAAGTTCCACCAGGAATGAGTTTTTATGCAAAAACTGTCTATTTCAACTAACTTTGTCCATCCAAAACGAACTTTGTACTTTGCTATGAAGTTTCCACCAGGAATGAGTTTTCATACAAAAACTGTCTATTTCAACTTAATTCGTCCATCCAAAACGAACTTTGTACTTTGCTATGAAGTTCCACCAGGAATGAGTTTTCATACAAAAACTGTCCTAATTTCAACTAAATTGATCCATCGAAAACGAACTTTGTACTTTGCTATGAAGTTCCACCAGGAATGAGTTTTCATGCAAAAACTGTCTATTTCAACTAACTTTGTCCATCCAAAACGAACTTTGTACTTTGCTATGAAGTTCCACCAGGAATGAGTTTTCATGCAAAAACTGTCTATTTCAACTAAATTGATCCATCCAAAACGAGCTTTGTACTTTGCTATGAAGTTCCCACCAGGAATGAGTTTTTCATGCAAAAAACTGTCTATTTCAACTAACTTTGTCCATCCAAAACGAACTTTGTACTTTGCTATGAAGTTCCACCAGGAATGAGTTTTCATGCAAAAAACTGTCTATTTCAACTAACTTTGTCCATCCAAAACGAACTTTGTACTTTGCTATGAAGTTCCACCAGGAATGAGTTTTCATGCAAAAACTGTCTATTTCAACTTAATTCGTCCATCTGATTCGAACTTTGTACTTTGCTATGAAGTTCCACCAGGAATGAGTTTTCATGCAAAAACTGTCTATTTCAACTAACTTTGTCCATCCAAAACGAACTTTGTACTTTGCTATGAAGTTCCACCAGGAATGAGTTTTTATGCAAAAACTGTCTATTTCAACTAACTTTGTCCATCCAAAACGAACTTTGTACTTTGCTATGAAGTTCCACCAGGAATGAGTTTTCATGCAAAAACTGTCTATTTCAACTAAATTGATCCATCCAAAACGAACTTTGTACTTTGCTATGAAGTTCCACCAGGAATGAGTTTTCATGCAAAAACTGTCTATTTCAACTAAAATTGATCCATCCAAAACGAGCTTTGTACTTTGCTATGAAGTTCCACCAGGAATGAGTTTTCATGCAAAAACTGTCTATTTCAACTAAATTGATCCATCGAAAACGAACTTTGTACTTTGCTATGAAGTTCCACCAGGAATGAGTTTTCATGCAAAAACTGTCTATTTCAACTAACTTTGTCCATCTAAAACGAACTTTGTACTTTGCTATGAAGTTCCACCAGGAATGAGTTTTCATAGCAAAAACTGTCTATTTCAACTTAATTCGTCCATCCAAAACGAACTTTGTACTTTGCTATGAAGTTCCACCAGGAATGAGTTTTCATGCAAAAACTGTCTATTTCAACTAAATTGATCCATCGAAAACGAACTTTGTACTTTGCTATGAAGTTCCACCAGGAATGAGTTTTCATGCAAAAAACTGTCTATTTCAACTAACTTTGTCCATCCAAAACGAACTTTGTACTTTGCTATGAAGTTCCACCAGGAATGAGTTTTCATGCAAAAACTGTCTATTTCAACTAAATTGATCCATCCAAAACGAGCTTTTGTACTTTGCTATGAAGTTCCACCAGGAATGAGTTTTCATGCAAAAACTGTCTATTTCAACTAACTTTGTCCATCCAAAACGAACTTTGTACTTTGCTATGAAGTTCCACCAGGAATGAGTTTTCATGCAAAAACTGTCTATTTCAACTAACTTTGTCCATCCAAAACGAACTTTGTACTTTGCTATGAAGTTCCACCAGGAATGAGTTTTCATGCAAAAACTGTCTATTTCAACTTAATTCGTCCATCTGATTCGAACTTTGTACTTTGCTATGAAGTTCCACCAGGAATGAGTTTTCATGCAAAAACTGTCTATTTCAACTAACTTTGTCCATCCAAAACGAACTTTGTACTTTGCTATGAAGTTCCACCAGGAATGAGTTTTCATACAAAAAACTGTCTATTTAAAACTTAATTCGTCCATCCAAAACGAACTTTGTACTTTGCTATGAAGTTCTACCAAGAATGAGTTTTCATGCAAAAACTGTCTATTTCAACTAAATTGATCCATCCAAAACGAACTTTGTACTTTGCTATGAAGTTCCACCAGGAATGAGTTTTCATACAAAAACTGTCTATTTCAACTTAATTCGTCCATCCAAAACGAACTTTGTACTTTGCTATGAAGTTCCACCAGGAATGAGTTTTCATGCAAAACTGTCTATTTCAACTAAATTGATCCATCCAAAACGAACTTTGTACTTTGCTATGAAGTTCCAGCAGGAATGAGTTTTCATACAAAAACTGTCTATTTCAACTAACTTTGTCCATCCAAAACGAACTTTGTACTTTGCTATGAAGTTCCACCAGGAATGAGTTTTTATGCAAAATCTGTCTACTTCAACTAACTTTGTCCATCCAAAACGAACTTTGTACTTTGCTATGAAGTTCCACCAGGAATGAGTTTTCATGCAAAAACTGTCTATTTCAACTAACTTTGTCCATCCAAAACGAACTTTGTACTTTGCTATGAAGTTCCACCAGGAATGAGTTTTCATGCAAAAACTATCTATTTCAACTAAATTGATCCATCCAAAACGAACTTTGTACTTTGCTATGAAGTTCCAGCAGGAATGAGTTTTCATACAAAAACTGTCTATTTCAACTTAATTCGTCCATCCAAAACGAACTTTGAACTTTGCTATGAAGTTCCACCAGGAATGAGTTTTCATGCAAAAACTGTCTATTTCAACTAAATTGATCCATCCAAAACGAACTTTGTACTTTGCTATGAAGTTCCACCAGGAATGAGTTTTTATGCAAAAACTGTCTATTTCAACTAACTTTGTCCATCCAAAACGAACTTTGTACTTTGCTATGAAGTTCCACCAGGAATGAGTTTTTATGCAAAATCTGTCTACTTCAACTAACTTTGTCCATCCAAAACGAACTTTGTACTTTGCTATGAAGTTCCACCAGGAATGAGTTTTCATGCAAAAACTGTCTATTTCAACTAACTTTGTCCATCCAAAACGAACTTTGTACTTTGCTATGAAGTTCCACCAGGAATGAGTTTTCATGCAAAAACTGTCTATTTCAACTAAATTGATCCATCCAAAACGAACTTTGTACTTTGCTATGAAGTTCCACCAGGAATGAGTTTTCATGCAAAAACTGTCTATTTCAACTAACTTTGTCCATCCAAAACGAACTTTGTACTTTGCTATGAAGTTCCACCAGGAATGAGTTTTCATGCAAAAACTGTCTATTTCAACTAAATTGATCCATCCAAAACGAACTTTGTACTTTGCTATGAAGTTCCACCAGGAATGAGTTTTCATGCAAAAACTGTCTATTTCAACTAAATTGATCCATCCAAAACGAACTTTGTACTTTGCTATGAAGTTCCACCAGGAATGAGTTTTTATGCAAAAACTGTCTATTTCAACTAACTTTGTCCATCCAAAACGAACTTTGTACTTTGCTATGAAGTTCCACCAGGAATGAGTTTTTATGCAAAATCTGTCTACTTCAACTAACTTTGTCCATCCAAAACGAACTTTGTACTTTGCTATGAAGTTCCACCAGGAATGAGTTTTCATGCAAAAACTATCTATTTCAACTAAATTGATCCATCCAAAACGAGCTTTGTACTTTGCTATGAAGTTCCACCAGGAATGAGTTTTCATGCAAAAACTGTCTATTTCAACTAACTTTGTCCATCCAAAACGAACTTTGTACTTTGCTATGAAGTTCCACCAGGAATGAGTTTTCATACAAAAACTGTCTATTTCAACTTAATTCGTCCATCCAAAACGAACTTTGTACTTTGCTATGAAGTTCCACCAGGAATGAGTTTTCATGCAAAAACTGTCTATTTCAACTAACTTTGTCCATCCAAAACGAACTTTGTACTTTGCTATGAAGTTCCACCAGGAATGAGTTTTTATGCAAAAACTGTCTATTTCAACTAACTTTGTCCATCCAAAACGAACTTTGTACTTTGCTATGAAGTTCCACCAGGAATGAGTTTTTATGCAAAATCTGTCTACTTCAACTAACTTTGTCCATCCAAAACGAACTTTGTACTTTGCTATGAAGTTTCACCAGGAATGAGTTTTCATGCAAAAACTGTCTATTTCAACTAAATTGATCCATCCAAAACGAACTTTGTACTTTGCTATGAAGTTCCACCAGGAATGAGTTTTCATGCAAAAACTGTCTATTTCAACTAAATTGATCCATCCAAAACGAGCTTTGTACTTTGCTATGAAGTTCCACCAGGAATGAGTTTTCATGCAAAAACTGTCTATTTCAACTAACTTTGTCCATCGAAAACGAACTTTGTACTTTGCTATGAAGTTCCACCAGGAATGAGTTTTCATGCAAAAACTGTCTATTTCAACTAACTTTGTCCATCTAAAACGAACTTTGTACTTTGCTATGAAGTTCCACCAGGAATGAGTTTTCATACAAAAACTGTCTATTTCAACTTAATTCGTCCATCCAAAACGATCTTTGTACTTTGCTATGAAGTTCCACCAGGAATGAGTTTTCATGCAAAAACTGTCTATTTCAACTAAATTGATCCATCCAAAACGAACTTTGTACTTTGCTATGAAGTTCCACCAGGAATGAGTTTTCATGCAAAAACTGTCTATTTCAACTAAATTGATCCATCCAAAACGAACTTTGTACTTTGCTATGAAGTTCCACCAGGAATGAGTTTTCATGCAAAAACTGTCTATTTCAACTAAATTGATCCATCCAAAACGAGCTTTGTACTTTGCTATGAAGTTCCACCAGGAATGAGTTTTCATGCAAAAACTGTCTATTTCAACTAACTTTGTCCATCCAAAACGAACTTTGTACTTTGCTATGAATTTCCACCAGGAATGAGTTTTCATGAAAAAACTGTCTATTTCAACTAACTTTGTCCATCCAAAACGAACTTTGTACTTTGCTATGAAGTTCCACCAGGAATGAGTTTTCATGCAAAAACTGTCTATTTCAACTTAATTCGTCCATCTGATTCGAACTTTGTACTTTGCTATGAAGTTCCACCAGGAATGAGTTTTCATGCAAAAACTGTCTATTTCAACTAACTTCGTCCATCCAAAACGAACTTTGTACTTTGCTATGAAGTTCCACCAGGAATGAGTTTTCATACAAAAACTGTCTATTTCAACTTAATTCGTCCATCCAAAACGAACTTTGTACTTTGCTATGAAGTTCCACCAGGAATGAGTTTTCATGCAAAAACTGTCTATTTCAACTTAATTCGTCCATCTGATTCGAACTTTGTACTTTGCTATGAAGTTCCACCAGGAATGAGTTTTCATGCAAAAACTGTCTATTTCAACTAACTTTGTCCATCCAAAACGAACTTTGTACTTTGCTATGAAGTTCCACCAGGAATGAGTTTTCATACAAAAACTGTCTATTTCAACTTAATTCGTCCATCCAAAACGAACTTTGTACTTTGCTATGAAGTTCTACCAAGAATGAGTTTTCATGCAAAAACTGTCTATTTCAACTAAATTGATCCATCCAAAACGAACTTTGTACTTTGCTATGAAGTTCCACCAGGAATGAGTTTTCATACAAAAACTGTCTATTTCAACTTAATTCGTCCATCCAAAACGAACTTTGTACTTTGCTATGAAGTTCCACCAGGAATGAGTTTTCATGCAAAAACTGTCTATTTCAACTAACTTTGTCCATCCAAAACGAACTTTGTACTTTGCTATGAAGTTCCACCAGGAATGAGTTTTCATGCAAAAACTATCTATTTCAACTAAATTGATCTATCCAAAACGAACTTTGTACTTTGCTATGAAGTTCCACCAGGAATGAGTTTTCATACAAAAACTGTCTATTTCAACTTAATTCGTCCATCCAAAACGAACTTTGTACTTTGCTATGAAGTTCCACCAGGAATGAGTTTTCATGCAAAAACTGTCTATTTCAACTAAATTGATCCATCCAAAACGAACTTTGTACTTTGCTATGAAGTTCCACCAGGAATGAGTTTTTATGCAAAAACTGTCTATTTCAACTAACTTTGTCCATCCAAAACGAACTTTGTACTTTGCTATGAAGTTCCACCAGGAATGAGTTTTTATGCAAAAACTGTCTATTTCAACTTAATTCGTCCATCCAAAACGAACTTTGTACTTTGCTATGAAGTTCCACCAGGAATGAGTTTTCATGCAAAAACTGTCTATTTCAACTAAATTGATCCATCCAAAACGAGCTTTGTACTTTGCTATGAAGTTCCACCAGGAATGAGTTTTTATGCAAAAACTGTCTATTTCAACTAAATTGATCCATCCAAAACGAACTTTGTACTTTGCTATGAAGTTCCACCAGGAATGAGTTTTCATGCAAAAACTGTCTATTTCAACTAACTTTGTCCATCTAAAACGAACTTTGTACTTTGCTATGAAGTTCCACCAGGAATGAGTTTTCATACAAAAACTGTCTATTTCAACTTAATTCGTCCATCCAAAACGAACTTTGTACTTTGCTATGAAGTTCCACCAGGAATGAGTTTTCATGCAAAAACTGTCTATTTCAACTAAATTGATCCATCCAAAACGAACTTTGTACTTTGCTATGAAGTTCCACCAGGAATGAGTTTTCATGCAAAAATTATCTATTTCAACTAACTTTGTCCATCCAAAACGAACTTTGTACTTTGCTATGAAGTTCCACCAGGAATGAGTTTTCATGCAAAAACTATCTATTTCAACTAAATTGATCCATCCAAAACGAACTTTGTACTTTGCTATGAAGTTCCACCAGGAATGAGTTTTCATACAAAAACTGTCTATTTCAACTTAATTCGTCCATCCAAAACGAACTTTGTACTTTGCTATGAAGTTCCACCAGGAATGAGTTTTTATGCAAAAACTGTCTATTTCAACTAACTTTGTCCATCCAAAACGAACTTTGTACTTTGCTATGAAGTTCCACCAGGAATGAGTTTTCATGCAAAAACTGTCTATTTCAACTAAATTGATCCATCCAAAACGAACTTTGTACTTTGCTATGAAGTTCCACCAGGAATGAGTTTTCATGCAAAAACTGTCTATTTCAACTAACTTTGTCCATCCAAAACGAGCTTTGTACTTTGCTATGAAGTTCCACCAGGAATGAGTTTTTATGCAAAAACTGTCTATTTCAACTAAATTGATCCATCGAAAACGAACTTTGTACTTTGCTATGAAGTTCCACCAGGAATGAGTTTTCATGCAAAAACTGTCTATTTCAACTAACTTTGTCCATCCAAAACGAACTTTGTACTTTGCTATGAAGTTCCACCAGGAATGAGTTTTCATACAAAAACTGTCTATTTCAACTTAATTCGTCCATCCAAAACGAACTTTGTACTTTGCTATGAAGTTCCACCAGGAATGAGTTTTCATGCAAAAACTGTCTATTTCAACTAAATTGATCCATCCAAAACGAACTTTGTACTTTGCTATGAAGTTCCACCAGGAATGAGTTTTTATGCAAAAACTGTCTATTTCAACTAACTTTGTCCATCCAAAACGAACTTTGTACTTTGCTATGAAGTTCCACCAGGAATGAGTTTTTATGCAAAAACTGTCTATTTCAACTTAATTCGTCCATCCAAAACGAACTTTGTACTTTGCTATGAAGTTCCACCAGGAATGAGTTTTCATGCAAAAACTGTCTATTTCAACTAAATTGATCCATCGAAAACGAACTTTGTACTTTGCTATGAAGTTCCACCAGGAATGAGTTTTCATGCAAAAACTGTCTATTTCAACTAACTTTGTCCATCTAAAACGAACTTTGTACTTTGCTATGAAGTTCCACCAGGAATGAGTTTTCATACAAAAACTGTCTATTTCAACTTAATTCGTTCATCTGATTCGAACTTTGTACTTTGCTATGAAGTTCCACCAGGAATGAGTTTTCATACAAAAACTGTCTATTTCAACTTAATTCGTCCATCCAAAACGAACTTTGTACTTTGCTATGAAGTTCCACCAGGAATGAGTTTTCATGCAAAAACTGTCTATTTCAACTAAATTGATCCATCCAAAACGAACTTTGTACTTTGCTATGAAGTTCCACCAGGAATGAGTTTTCATGCAAAAACTGTCTATTTCAACTAAATTCGTCCATCCGATACGAACTTTGTACTTTGCTATGAAGTTCCACCAGGAATGAGTTTTCATGCAAAAACTGTCTATTTCAACTAAATTGATCCATCCAAAACGAGCTTTGTACTTTGCTATGAAGTTCCACCAGGAATGAGTTTTCATGCAAAAACTGTCTATTTCAACTAACTTTGTCCATCCAAAACGAACTTTGTACTTTGCTATGAAGTTCCACCAGGAATGAGTTTTCATGCAAAAACTGTCTATTTCAACTTAATTCGTCCATCTGATTCGAACTTTGTACTTTGCTATGAAGTTCCACCAGGAATGAGTTTTCATGCAAAACCTGTCTATTTCAACTAACTTTGTCCATCCAAAACGAACTTTGTACTTTGCTATGAAGTTCCACCAGGAATGAGTTTTCATGCAAAAACTGTCTATTTCAACTAACTTTGTCCATCCAAAACGAACTTTGTACTTTGCTATGAAGTTTTACCAAGAATGAGTTTTCATGCAAAAACTGTCTATTTCAACTAAATTGATCCATCCAAAACGAACTTTGTACTTTGCTATGAAGTTCCACCAGGAATGAGGTTTCATACAAAAACTGTCTATTTCAACTTAATTCGTCCATCCAAAACGAACTTTGTACTTTGCTATGAAGTTCCACCAGGAATGAGTTTTCATGCAAAAACTGTCTATTTCAACTAACTTTGTCCATCCAAAACGAACTTTGTACTTTGCTATGAAGTTCCACCAGGAATGAGTTTTCATGCAAAAACTATCTATTTCAATTAAATTGATCCATCCAAAACGAACTTTGTACTTTGCTATGAAGTTCCACCAGGAATGAGTTTTCATGCAAAAACTGTCTATTTCAACTTAATTCGTCCATCCAAAACGAGCTTTGTACTTTGCTATGAAGTTCCACCAGGAATGAGTTTTCATGCAAAAACTGTCTATTTCAACTAACTTTGTCCATCCAAAACGAACTTTGTACTTTGCTATGAAGTTCCACCAGGAATGAGTTTTTCATACAAAAACTGTCTATTTCAACTTAATTCGTCCATCCAAAACAAACTTTGTACTTTGCTATGAAGTTCCACCAGGAATGAGTTTTCATGCAAAAACTGTCTATTTCAACTAACTTTGTCCATCCAAAACGAACTTTGTACTTTGCTATGAAGTTCCACCAGGAATGAGTTTTCATGCAAAAACTGTCTATTTCAACTAACTTTGTCCATCCAAAACGAACTTTGTTCTTTGCTATGAAGTTCCACCAGGAATGAGTTTTCATGCAAAAACTGTCTATTTCAACTAACTTTGTCCATCTGATTCGAACTTTGTACTTTGCTATGAAGTTCCACCAGGAATGAGTTTTCATACAAAAACTGTCTATTTCAACTAAATTGATCCATCCAAAACGAACTTTGTACTTTGCTATGAAGTTCCACCAGGAATGAGTTTTCATGCAAAAACTGTCTATTTCAACTAACTTTGTCCATCCAAAACGAACTTTGTACTTTGCTATGAAGTTCCACCAGGAATGAGTTTTCATGCAAAAACTGTCTATTTCAACTAATTTTGTCCATCCAAAACGAACTTTGTACTTTGCTATGAAGTTCCACCAGGAATGAGTTTTCATACAAAAACTGTCTATTTCAACTAACTTTGTCCATCCAAAACGAACTTTTTACTTTGCTATGAAGTTCCACCAGGAATGAGTTTTCATGCAAAAACTGTCTATTTCAACTAAATTGATCCATCCAAAACGAACTTTGTACTTTGCTATGAAGTTCCACCAGGAATGAGTTTTCATGCAAAAACTGTCTATTTCAACTAACTTTGTCCATCCAAAACGAACTTTGTACTTTGCTATGAAGTTCCACCAGGAATGAGTTTTTATGCAAATACTGTCTATTTCAACTTAATTCGTCCATCCAAAACGAACTTTGTACTTTGCTATGAAGTTCCACCAGGAATGAGTTTTCATGCAAAAACTGTCTATTTCAACTAACTTTGTCCATCCAAAACGAACTTTGTACTTTGCTATGAAGTTCCACCAGGAATGAGTTTTCATGCAAAAACTGTCTATTTCAACTAACTTTGTCCATCCAAAACGAACTTTGTACTTTGCTATGAAGTTCCACCAGGAATGAGTTTTCATGCAAAAACTGTTAATTACAACTAACTTTTCCATCTGATTCGAACTTTGTACTTTGCTATGAAGTTCCACCAGGAATGAGTTTTCATGCAAGAACTGTCTATTTCAACTAACTTTGTCCATCCAAAACGAACTTTGTACTTTGCTATGAAGTTCCACCAGGAATGAGTTTTCATACAAAAACTGTCTATTTCAACTAACTTTGTCCATCCAAAACGAACTTTTTACTTTGCTATGAAGTTCCACCAGGAATGAGTTTTCATGCAAAAACTGTCTATTTCAACTAAATTGATCCATCCGAAACGAATTTTGTACTTTGCTATGAAGTTCCACCAGGAATGAGTTTTCATGCAAAAACTGTCTATTTCAACTAAATTGATCCATCCGAAACGAATTTTGTACTTTGCTATGAAGTTCCACCAGGAATGAGTTTTCATGCAAAAACTGTCTATTTCAACTAACTTTGTCCATCCAAAACGAACTTTGTACTTTGCTATGAAGTTCCACCAGGAATGAGTTTTTATGCAAATACTGTCTATTTCAACTTAATTCGTCCATCCAAAACGAACTTTGTACTTTGCTATGAAGTTCCACCAGGAATGAGTTTTCATGCAAAAACTGTCTATTTCAACTAAATTGATCCATCCAAAACGAACTTTGTACTTTGCTATGAAGTTCCACCAGGAATGAGTTTTCATGCAAAAACTGTCTATTTCAACTAACTTTGTCCATCCAAAACGAACTTTGTACTTTGCTATGAAGTTCCACCAGGAATGAGTTTTCATGCAAAAACTGTCTATTTCAACTAATTTTGTCCATCCAAAACGAACTTTGTACTTTGCTATGAAGTTCCACCAGGAATGAGTTTTCATACAAAAACTGTCTATTTCAACTAAATTGATCCATCCAAAACGAACTTTGTTCTTTGCTATGAAGTTCCACCAGGAATGAGTTTTCATGCAAAAACTGTCTATTTCAACTAACTTTGTCCATCCAAAACGAACTTTGTACTTTGCTATGAAGTTCCACCAGGAATGAGTTTTCATACAAAAACTGTCTATTTCAACTAAATTGATCCATCCAAAACGAACTTTGTACTTTGCTATGAAGTTCTACCAGGAATGAGTTTTCATGCAAAAACTGTCTATTTCAACTAACTTTGTCCATCCAAAACGAACTTTGTACTTTGCTATGAAGTTCCACCAGGAATGAGTTTTCATGCAAAAACTGTCTATTTCAACTAAATTGATCCATCCGAAACGAATTTTGTACTTTGCTATGAAGTTCCACCAGGAATGAGTTTTCATGCAAAAACTGTCTATTTCAACTAACTTTGTCCATCCAAAACGAACTTTGTACTTTGCTATGAAGTTCCACCAGGAATGAGTTTTCATGCAAAAACTGTCTATTTCAACTAACTTTGTCCATCCAAAACGAACTTTGTACTTTGCTATGAAGTTCCACCAGGAATGAGTTTTCATGCAAAAACTGTCTATTTCAACTAACTTTGTCCATCCAAAACGAACTTTGTACTTTGCTATGAAGTTCCACCAGGAATGAGTTTTCATGCAAAAACTGTCTATTTCAACTAACTTTGTCCATCTGATTCGAACTTTGTACTTTGCTATGAAGTTCCACCAGGAATGAGTTTTCATACAAAAACTGTCTATTTCAACTTAATTCGTCCATCCAAAACGAACTTTGTACTTTGCTATGAAGTTCCACCAGGAATGAGTTTTCATGCAAAAACTGTCTATTTCAACTAACTTTGTCCATCCAAAACGAACTTTGTACTTTGCTATGAAGTTCCACCAGGAATGAGTTTTCATGCAAAAACTGTCTATTTCAACTAAATTGATCCATCCAAAACGAACTTTGTACTTTGCTATGAAGTTCCACCAGGAATGAGTTTTTATGCAAAAACTGTCTATTTCAACTAACTTTGTCCAAGCAAAACGAACTTTGTACTTTGCTTTGAAGTTCCACCAGGAATGAGTTTTCATGCAAAAACTGTCTATTTCAACTAAATTCATCCATCCAAAACGAACTTTGTACTTTGCTATGAAGTTCCACCAGGAATGAGTTTTCATGCAAGAACTGTCTATTTCAACTAAATTCGTCCATCCGAAACGAATTTTGTACTTTGCTATGAAGTTCCACCAGGAATGAGTTTTCATGCAAAAACTGTCTATTTCAACTAAATTCGTCCATCCGATACGAACTTTGTACTTTGCTATGAAGTTCTACCAGGAATGAGTTTTCATGCAAAAACTGTCTATTTCAACTAACTTTGTCCATCCAAAACGAACTTTGTACTTTGCTATGAAGTTCCACCAGGAATGAGTTTTCATGCAAAAACTGTCTATTTCAACTAAATTGATCCATCCAAAACGAACTTTGTACTTTGCTATGAAGTTCCACCAGGAATGAGTTTTTATGCAAAAACTGTCTATTTCAACTAACTTTGTCCATCCAAAACGAACTTTGTACTTTGCTATGAAGTTCCACCAGGAATGAGTTTTCATGCAAAACCTGTCTATTTCAACTAACTTTGTCCATCCAAAACGAACTTTGTACTTTGCTATGAAGTTCCACCAGGAATGAATTTTCATGCAAAAACTGTCTATTTCAACTAACTTTGTCCATCCAAAACGAACTTTGTACTTTGCTATGAAGTTCCACCAGGAATGAGTTTTCATGCAAAAACTGTCTATTTCAACTAAATTGATCCATCCAAAACGAACTTTGTACTTTGCTATGAAGTTCCACCAGGAATGAGTTTTCATGCAAAAACTGTCTATTTCAACTAACTTTGTCCATCCAAAACGAACTTTGTACTTTGCTATGAAGTTCCACCAGGAATGAGTTTTTTATGCAAAAACTGTCTATTTCAACTAACTTTGTCCATCCAAAACGAACTTTGTACTTTGCTATGAAGTTCCACCAGGAATGAGTTTTCATGCAAAACCTGTCTATTTCAACTAACTTTGTCCATCCAAAACGAACTTTGTACTTTGCTATGAAGTTCCACCAGGAATGAGTTTTCATGCAAAAACTGTCTATTTCAACTAACTTTGTCCATCCAAAACGAACTTTGTACTTTGCTATGAATTTCCACCAGGAATGAGTTTTTATGCAAAAACTGTCTATTTCAACTAACTTTGTCCATCCAAAACGAACTTTGTACTTTGCTATGAAGTTCCACCAGGAATGAGTTTTCATGCAAAAACTGTCTATTTCAACTAAATTGATCCATCCAAAACGAACTTTGTACTTTGCTATGAAGTTCCACCAGGAATGAGTTTTTATGCAAAAACTGTCTATTTCAACTAACTTTGTCCATCCAAAACGAACTTTGTACTTTGCTATGAAGTTCCACCAGGAATGAGTTTTCATGCAAAACCTGTCTATTTCAACTAACTTTGTCCATCCAAAACGAACTTTGTACTTTGCTATGAAGTTCCACCAGGAATGAGTTTTCATGCAAAAACTGTCTATTTCAACTAACTTTGTCCATCCAAAACGAACTTTGTACTTTGCTATGAATTTCCACCAGGAATGAGTTTTTATGCAAAAACTGTCTATTTCAACTAACTTTGTCCATCCAAAACGAACTTTGTACTTTGCTATGAAGTTCCACCAGGAATGAGTTTTCATGCAAAACCTGTCTATTTCAACTAACTTTGTCCATCCAAAACGAACTTTGTACTTTGCTATGAAGTTCTACCAGGAATGAGTTTTCATGCAAAAACTGTCTATTTCAACTAACTTTGTCCATCCAAAACGAACTTTGTACTTTGCTATGAAGTTCCACCAGGAATGAGTTTTCATGCAAAAACTGTCTATTTCAACTAACTTTGTCCATCCAAAACGAACTTTGTACTTTGCTATGAAGATCCACCAGGAATGAGTTTTCATGCAAAAACTGTCTATTTCAACTAACTTTGTCCATCCAAAACGAACTTTGTACTTTGCTATGAAGTTCCACCAGGAATGAGTTTTTATGCAAAAACTGTCTATTTCAACTAACTTTGTCCATCCAAAACGAACTTTGTACTTTGCTATGAAGTTCCACCAGGAATGAGTTTTCATGCAAAAACTGTCTATTTCAACTAACTTTGTCCATCCAAAACGAACTTTGTACTTTGCTATGAAGTTCCACCAGGAATGAGTTTTCATGCAAAACCTGTCTATTTCAACTAACTTTGTCCATCCAAAACGAACTTTGTACTTTGCTATGAAGTTCTACCAGGAATGAGTTTTCATGCAAAAACTGTCTATTTCAACTAACTTTGTCCATCCAAAACGAACTTTGTACTTTGCTATGAAGTTCCACTAGGAATGAGTTTTCATGCAAAAACTGTCTATTTCAACTAAATTCATCCATCCAAAACGAACTTTGTACTTTGCTATGAAGTTCCACCAGGAATGAGTTTTCATGCAAAACCTGTCTATTTCAACTAACTTTGTCCATCCAAAACGAACTTTGTACTTTGCTATGAAGTTCCACCAGGAATGAGTTTTCATGCAAAAACTGTCTATTTCAACTAACTTTGTCCATCCAAAACGAACTTTGTACTTTGCTATGAATTTCCACCAGGAATGAGTTTTTATGCAAAAACTGTCTATTTCAACTAACTTTGTCCATCCAAAACGAACTTTGTACTTTGCTATGAAGTTCCACAAGGAATGAGTTTTCATGCAAAAACTGTCTATTTCAACTAACTTTGTCCATCCAAAACGAACTTTGTACTTTGCTATGAAGTTCCACCAGGAATGAGTTTTCATGCAAAAACTGTCTATTTCAACTAACTTTGTCCATCCAAAACGAACTTTGTACTTTGCTATGAAGTTCCACCAGGAATGAGTTTTCATGCAAAAACTGTCTATTTCAACTAACTTTGTCCATCCAAAACGAACTTTGTACTTTGCTATGAAGTTCCACCAGGAATGAGTTTTCATGCAAAAACTGTCTATTTCAACTAAATTGATCCATCCAAAACGAACTTTGTACTTTGCTATGAAGTTCCACCAGGAATGAGTTTTCATGCAAAAACTGTCTATTTCAACTAACTTTGTCCATCCAAAACGAACTTTGTACTTTGCTATGAAGTTCCACCAGGAATGAGTTTTCATGCAAAAACTGTCTATTTCAACTAAATTGATCCATCCAAAACGAACTTTGTACTTTGCTATGAAGTTCCACCAGGAATGAGTTTTCATGCAAAAACTGTCTATTTCAACTAACTTTGTCCATCCAAAACGAACTTTGTACTTTGCTATGAAGCTCCACCAGGAATGAGTTTTTATGCAAAAACTGTCTATTTCAACTAACTTTGTCCATCCAAAACGAACTTTGTACTTTGCTATGAAGTTCCACCAGGAATGAGTTTTCATGCAAAAACTGTCTATTTCAACTAAATTGATCCATCCAAAACGAACTTTGTACTTTGCTATGAAGTTCCACCAGGAATGAGTTTTCATGCAAGAACTGTCTATTTCAACTAAATTGATCCATCCAAAACGAACTTTGTACTTTGCTATGAAGCTCCACCAGGAATGAGTTTTTATGCAAAAACTGTCTATTTCAACTAAATTGATCCATCCAAAACGAACTTTGTACTTTGCTATGAAGTTCCACCAGGAATGAGTTTTCATGCAAAAACTGTCTATTTCAACTAAATTGATCCATCCAAAACGAACTTTGTACTTTGCTATGAAGTTCCACCAGGAATGAGTTTTCATGCAAAAACTGTCTATTTCAACTAACTTTGTCCATCCAAAACGAACTTTGTACTTTGCTATGAAGTTCCACCAGGAATGAGTTTTCATGCAAAAACTGTCTATTTCAACTAAATTGATCCATCCAAAACGAACTTTGTACTTTGCTATGAAGTTCCACCAGGAATGAGTTTTCATGCAAGAACTGTCTATTTCAACTAAATTGATCCATCCAAAACGAACTTTGTACTTTGCTATGAAGTTCCACCAGGAATGAGTTTTCATTCAAAAACTGTCTATTTCAACTAAATTGATCCATCCAAAACGAACTTTGTACTTTGCTATGAAGTTCCACCAGGAATGAGTTTTCATGCAAAAACTGTCTATTTCAACTAACTTTGTCCATCCAAAACGAACTTTGTACTTTGCTATGAAGTTCCACCAGGAATGAGTTTTCATGCAAAAACTGTCTATTTCAACTAAATTGATCCATCCAAAACGAACTTTGTACTTTGCTATGAAGTTCCACCAGGAATGAGTTTTCATGCAAGAACTGTCTATTTCAACTAAATTGATCCATCCAAAACGAACTTTGTACTTTGCTATGAAGTTCCACCAGGAATGAGTTTTCATGCAAAAACTGTCTATTTCAACTAAATTGATCCATCCAAAACGAACTTTGTACTTTGCTATGAAGTTCCACCAGGAATGAGTTTTCATGCAAAAACTGTCTATTTCAACTAACTTTGTCCATCCAAAACGAACTTTGTACTTTGCTATGAAGTTCCACCAGGAATGAGTTTTCATGCAAAAACTGTCTATTTCAACTAAATTGATCCATCCAAAACGAACTTTGTACTTTGCTATGAAGTTCCACCAGGAATGAGTTTTCATGCAAAAACTGTCTATTTCAACTAACTTTGTCCATCCAAAACGAACTTTGTACTTTGCTATGAAGCTCCACCAGGAATGAGTTTTTATGCAAAAACTGTCTATTTCAACTAACTTTGTCCATCCAAAACGAACTTTGTACTTTGCTATGAAGTTCCACCAGGAATGAGTTTTCATGCAAAAACTGTCTATTTCAACTAAATTGATCCATCCAAAACGAACTTTGTACTTTGCTATGAAGTTCCACCAGGAATGAGTTTTCATGCAAAAACTGTCTATTTCAACTAAATTGATCCATCCAAAACGAACTTTGTACTTTGCTATGAAGTTCCACCAGGAATGAGTTTTCATGCAAAAACTGTCTATTTCAACTAACTTTGTCCATCCAAAACGAACTTTGTACTTTGCTATGAAGTTCCACCAGGAATGAGTTTTCATGCAAAAACTGTCTATTTCAACTAACTTTGTCCATCCAAAACGAACTTTGTACTTTGCTATGAAGTTCCACCAGGAATGAGTTTTCATGCAAAAACTGTCTATTTCAACTAAATTGATCCATCCAAAACGAACTTTGTACTTTGCTATGAAGTTCCACCAGGAATGAGTTTTCATGCAAGAACTGTCTATTTCAACTAAATTGATCCATCCAAAACGAACTTTGTACTTTGCTATGAAGCTCCACCAGGAATGAGTTTTTATGCAAAAACTGTCTATTTCAACTAAATTGATCCATCCAAAACGAACTTTGTACTTTGCTATGAAGTTCCACCAGGAATGAGTTTTCATGCAAGAACTGTCTATTTCAACTAAATTGATCCATCCAAAACGAACTTTGTACTTTGCTATGAAGTTCCACCAGGAATGAGTTTTCATGCAAAAACTGTCTATTTCAACTAAATTGATCCATCCAAAACGAACTTTGTACTTTGCTATGAAGTTCCACCAGGAATGAGTTTTCATGCAAAAACTGTCTATTTCAACTAACTTTGTCCATCCAAAACGAACTTTGTACTTTGCTATGAAGTTCCACCAGGAATGAGTTTTCATGCAAAAACTGTCTATTTCAACTAAATTGATCCATCCAAAACGAACTTTGTACTTTGCTATGAAGTTCCACCAGGAATGAGTTTTTATGCAAAAACTGTCTATTTCAACTAACTTTGTCCATCCAAAACGAACTTTGTACTTTGCTATGAAGTTCCACCAGGAATGAGTTTTCATGCAAAAACTGTCTATTTCAACTAAATTGATCCATCCAAAACGAACTTTGTACTTTGCTATGAAGTTCCACCAGGAATGAGTTTTCATGCAAGAACTGTCTATTTCAACTAAATTGATCCATCCAAAACGAACTTTGTACTTTGCTATGAAGTTCCACCAGGAATGAGTTTTCATGCAAGAACTGTCTATTTCAACTAAATTGATCCATCCAAAACGAACTTTGTACTTTGCTATGAAGTTCCACCAGGAATGAGTTTTCATGCAAAAACTGTCTATTTCAACTAAATTGATCCATCCAAAACGAACTTTGTACTTTGCTATGAAGTTCCACCAGGAATGAGTTTTCATGCAAGAACTGTCTATTTCAACTAAATTGATCCATCCAAAACGAACTTTGTACTTTGCTATGAAGTTCCACCAGGAATGAGTTTTCATGCAAAAACTGTCTATTTCAACTAAATTGATCCATCCAAAACGAACTTTGTACTTTGCTATGAAGTTCCACCAGGAATGAGTTTTCATGCAAAAACTGTCTATTTCAACTAACTTTGTCCATCCAAAACGAACTTTGTACTTTGCTATGAAGTTCCACCAGGAATGAGTTTTCATGCAAAAACTGTCTATTTCAACTAAATTGATCCATCCAAAACGAGCTTTGTACTTTGCTATGAAGTTCCACCAGGAATGAGTTTTCATGCAAAAACTGTCTATTTCAACTAACTTTGTCCATCCAAAACGAACTTTGTACTTTGCTATGAAGTTCCACCAGGAATGAGTTTTCATGCAAAAACTGTCTATTTCAACTAACTTTGTCCATCCAAAACGAACTTTGTACTTTGCTATGAAGTTCCACCAGGAATGAGTTTTCATGCAAAAACTGTCTATTTCAACTAACTTTGTCCATCCAAAACGAACTTTGTACTTTGCTATGAAGTTCCACCAGGAATGAGTTTTCATGCAAAAACTGTCTATTTCAACTAAATTGATCCATCCAAAACGAACTTTGTACTTTGCTATGAAGTTCCACCAGGAATGAGTTTTCATGCAAAAACTGTCTATTTCAACTAACTTTGTCCATCCAAAACGAACTTTGTACTTTGCTATGAAGTTCCACCAGGAATGAGTTTTCATGCAAAAACTGTCTATTTCAACTAAATTGATCCATCCAAAACGAGCTTTGTACTTTGCTATGAAGTTCCACCAGGAATGAGTTTTCATGCAAAAACTGTCTATTTCAACTAACTTTGTCCATCCAAAACGAACTTTGTACTTTGCTATGAAGTTCCACCAGGAATGAGTTTTCATGCAAAAACTGTCTATTTCAACTAACTTTGTCCATCCAAAACGAACTTTGTACTTTGCTATGAAGTTCCACCAGGAATGAGTTTTCATGCAAAAACTGTCTATTTCAACTAAATTGATCCATCCAAAACGAGCTTTGTACTTTGCTATGAAGTTCCACCAGGAATGAGTTTTCATGCAAAAACTGTCTATTTCAACTAACTTTGTCCATCCAAAACGAACTTTGTACTTTGCTATGAAGTTCCACCAGGAATGAGTTTTCATGCAAAAACTGTCTATTTCAACTAACTTTGTCCATCCAAAACGAACTTTGTACTTTGCTATGAAGTTCCACCAGGAATGAGTTTTTATGCAAAAACTGTCTATTTCAACTAACTTTGTCCATCCAAAACGAACTTTGTACTTTGCTATGAAGTTCCACCAGGAATGAGTTTTCATGCAAAAACTGTCTATTTCAACTAAATTGATCCATCCAAAACGAACTTTGTACTTTGCTATGAAGTTCCACCAGGAATGAGTTTTCATGCAAAAACTGTCTATTTCAACTAACTTTGTCCATCCAAAACGAACTTTGTACTTTGCTATGAAGTTCCACCAGGAATGAGTTTTCATGCAAAAACTGTCTATTTCAACTAACTTTGTCCATCCAAAACGAACTTTGTACTTTGCTATGAAGTTCCACCAGGAATGAGTTTTCATGCAAAAACTGTCTATTTCAACTAACTTTGTCCATCCAAAACGAACTTTGTACTTTGCTATGAAGTTCCACCAGGAATGAGTTTTCATGCAAAAACTGTCTATTTCAACTAAATTGATCCATCCAAAACGAACTTTGTACTTTGCTATGAAGTTCCACCAGGAATGAGTTTTCATGCAAAAACTGTCTATTTCAACTAACTTTGTCCATCCAAAACGAACTTTGTACTTTGCTATGAAGTTCCACCAGGAATGAGTTTTCATGCAAAAACTGTCTATTTCAACTAAATTGATCCATCCAAAACGAACTTTGTACTTTGCTATGAAGTTCCACCAGGAATGAGTTTTTATGCAAAAACTGTCTATTTCAACTAAATTGATCCATCCGAAACGAACTTTGTACTTTGCTATGAAGTTCCACCAGGAATGAGTTTTTATGCAAAAACTGTCTATTTCAACTAACTTTGTCCATCCAAAACGAACTTTGTACTTTGCTATGAAGTTCCACCAGGAATGAGTTTTCATGCAAAAACTGTCTATTTCAACTAACTTTGTCCATCCAAAACGAACTTTGTACTTTGCTATGAAGTTCCACCAGGAATGAGTTTTCATGCAAAAACTGTCTATTTCAACTAACTTTGTCCATCCAAAACGAACTTTGTACTTTGCTATGAAGTTCCACCATGAATGAGTTTTCATGCAAAAACTGTCTATTTCAACTAAATTGATCCATCCAAAACGAACTTTGTACTTTGCTATGAAGTTCCACCAGGAATGAGTTTTCATGCAAAAACTGTCTATTTCAACTAACTTTGTCCATCCAAAACGAACTTTGTACTTTGCTATGAAGTTCCACCAGGAATGAGTTTTTATGCAAAAACTGTCTATTTCAACTAACTTTGTCCATCCAAAACGAACTTTGTACTTTGCTATGAAGTTCCACCAGGAATGAGTTTTCATGCAAAAACTGTCTATTTCAACTAACTTTGTCCATCCAAAACGAACTTTGTACTTTGCTATGAAGTTCCACCAGGAATGAGTTTTTATGCAAAAACTGTCTATTTCAACTAACTTTGTCCATCCAAAACGAACTTTGTACTTAACTATGAAGTTCCACCAGGAATGAGTTTTCATGCAAAAACTGTCTATTTCAACTAACTTTGTCCATCCAAAACGAACTTTGTACTTTGCTATGAAGTTCCACCAGGAATGAGTTTTCATGCAAAAACTGTCTATTTCAACTAAATTGATCCATCCAAAACGAACTTTGTACTTTGCTATGAAGTTCCACCAGGAATGAGTTTTCATGCAAAAACTGTCTATTTCAACTAACTTTGTCCATCCAAAACGAACTTTGTACTTTGCTATGAAGTTCCACCAGGAATGAGTTTTCATGCAAAACCTGTCTATTTCAACTAACTTTGTCCATCCAAAACGAACTTTGTACTTTGCTATGAAGTTCCACCAGGAATGAGTTTTCATGCAAAAACTGTCTATTTCAACTAACTTTGTCCATCCAAAACGAACTTTGTACTTTGCTATGAAGTTCCACCAGGAATGAGTTTTTATGCAAAAACTGTCTATTTCAACTAACTTTGTCCATCCAAAACGAACTTTGTACTTTGCTATGAAGTTCCACCAGGAATGAGTTTTCATGCAAAAACTGTCTATTTCAACTAACTTTGTCCATCCAAAACGAACTTTGTACTTTGCTATGAAGTTCCACCAGGAATGAGTTTTCATGCAAAAACTGTCTATTTCAACTAACTTTGTCCATCCAAAACGAACTTTGTACTTTGCTATGAAGTTCCACCAGGAATGAGTTTTCATGCAAAAACTGTCTATTTCAACTAACTTTGTCCATCCAAAACGAACTTTGTACTTTGCTATGAAGTTCCACCAGGAATGAGTTTTCATGCAAAAACTGTCTATTTCAACTAACTTTGTCCATCCAAAACGAACTTTGTACTTTGCTATGAAGTTCCACCAGGAATGAGTTTTTATGCAAAAACTGTCTATTTCAACTAACTTTGTCCATCCAAAACGAACTTTGTACTTTGCTATGAAGTTCCACCAGGAATAAGTTTTCATGCAAAAACTGTCTATTTCAACTAACTTTGTCCATCCAAAACGAACTTTGTACTTTGCTATGAAGTTCCACCAGGAATGAGTTTTCATGCAAAAACTGTCTATTTCAACTAACTTTGTCCATCCAAAACGAACTTTGTACTTTGCTATGAAGTTCCACCAGGAATGAGTTTTCATGCAAAAACTGTCTATTTCAACTAAATTGATCCATCCAAAACGAACTTTGTACTTTGCTATGAAGTTCCACCAGGAATGAGTTTTCATGCAAAAACTGTCTATTTCAACTAACTTTGTCCATCCAAAACGAACTTTGTACTTTGCTATGAAGTTCCACCAGGAATGAGTTTTCATGCAAAAACTGTCTATTTCAACTAACTTTGTCCATCCAAAACGAACTTTGTACTTTGCTATGAAGTTCCACCAGGAATGAGTTTTCATGCAAAAACTGTCTATTTCAACTAACTTTGTCCATCCAAAACGAACTTTGTACTTTGCTATGAAGTTCCACCAGGAATGAGTTTTCATGCAAAAACTGTCTATTTCAACTAACTTTGTCCATCCAAAACGAACTTTGTACTTTGCTATGAAGTTCCACCAGGAATGAGTTTTCATGCAAAAACTGTCTATTTCAACTAACTTTGTCCATCCAAAACGAACTTTGTACTTTGCTATGAAGTTCCACCAGGAATGAGTTTTCATGCAAAAACTGTCTATTTCAACTAACTTTGTCCATCCAAAACGAACTTTGTACTTTGCTATGAAGTTCCACCAGGAATGAGTTTTCATACAAAAACTGTCTATTTCAACTAACTTTGTCCATCCAAAACGAACTTTGTACTTTGCTATGAAGTTCCACCAGGAATGAGTTTTCATGCAAAAACTGTCTATTTCAACTTAATTCGTCCATCCGATACGAACTTTGTACTTTGCTATGAAGTTCCACCAGGAATGAGTTTTCATGCAAGAACTGTCTATTTCAACTAAATTGATCCATCCAAAACGAACTTTGTACTTTGCTATGAAGCTCCACCAGGAATGAGTTTTCATGCAAAAACTGTCTATTTCAACTAACTTTGTCCATCCAAAACGAACTTTGTACTTTGCTATGAAGTTCCACCAGGAATGAGTTTTCATGCAAAAACTGTCTATTTCAACTAACTTTGTCCATCCAAAACGAACTTTGTACTTTGCTATGAAGTTCCACCAGGAATGAGTTTTTATGCAAAAACTGTCTATTTCAACTAACTTTGTCCATCCAAAACGAACTTTGTACTTTGCTATGAAGTTCCACCAGGAATGAGTTTTCATGCAAAAACTGTCTATTTCAACTTAATTCGTCCATCCGATACGAACTTTGTACTTTGCTATGAAGTTCCACCAGGAATGAGTTTTCATGCAAGAACTGTCTATTTCAACTAAATTGATCCATCCAAAACGAACTTTGTACTTTGCTATGAAGCTCCACCAGGAATGAGTTTTCATGCAAAAACTGTCTATTTCAACTAACTTTGTCCATCCAAAACGAACTTTGTACTTTGCTATGAAGTTCCACCAGGAATGAGTTTTTATGCAAAAACTGTCTATTTCAACTAACTTTGTCCATCCAAAACGAACTTTGTACTTTGCTATGAAGTTCCACCAGGAATGAGTTTTCATGCAAAAACTGTCTATTTCAACTTAATTCGTCCATCCGATACGAACTTTGTACTTTGCTATGAAGTTCCACCAGGAATGAGTTTTCATGCAAGAACTGTCTATTTCAACTAAATTGATCCATCCAAAACGAACTTTGTACTTTGCTATGAAGCTCCACCAGGAATGAGTTTTTATGCAAAAACTGTCTATTTCAACTAACTTTGTCCATCCAAAACGAACTTTGTACTTTGCTATGAAGTTCCACCAGGAATGAGTTTTCATGCAAAAACTGTCTATTTCAACTAACTTTGTCCATCCAAAACGAACTTTGTACTTTGCTATGAAGTTCCACCAGGAATGAGTTTTTATGCAAAAACTGTCTATTTCAACTAACTTTGTCCATCCAAAACGAACTTTGTACTTTGCTATGAAGTTCCACCAGGAATGAGTTTTCATGCAAAAACTGTCTATTTCAACTAACTTTGTCCATCCGATACGAACTTTGTACTTTGCTATGAAGTTCCACCAGGAATGAGTTTTCATGCAAGAACTGTCTATTTCAACTAAATTGATCCATCCAAAACGAACTTTGTACTTTGCTATGAAGTTCCACCAGGAATGAGTTTTCATGCAAAAACTGTCTATTTCAACTAACTTTGTCCATCCAAAACGAACTTTGTACTTTGCTATGAAGTTCCACCAGGAATGAGTTTTTATGCAAAAACTGTCTATTTCAACTAACTTTGTCCATCCAAAACGAACTTTGTACTTTGCTATGAAGTTCCACCAGGAATGAGTTTTCATGCAAAAACTGTCTATTTCAACTTAATTCGTCCATCCGATACGAACTTTGTACTTTGCTATGAAGTTCCACCAGGAATGAGTTTTCATGCAAGAACTGTCTATTTCAACTAAATTGATCCATCCAAAACGAACTTTGTACTTTGCTATGAAGCTCCACCAGGAATGAGTTTTTATGCAAAAACTGTCTATTTCAACTAACTTTGTCCATCCAAAACGAACTTTGTACTTTGCTATGAAGTTCCACCAGGAATGAGTTTTCATGCAAAAACTGTCTATTTCAACTAACTTTGTCCATCCAAAACGAACTTTGTACTTTGCTATGAAGTTCCACCAGGAATGAGTTTTCATGCAAGAACTGTCTTTTTCAACTAAATTGATCCATCCAAAACGAACTTTGTACTTTGCTATGAAGTTCCACCAGGAATGAGTTTTTATGCAAAAACTGTCTATTTCAACTTAATTCGTCCATCTGATTCGAACTTTGTACTTTGCTATGAAGTTCCACCAGGAATGAGTTTTCATACAAAAACTGTCTATTTCAACTTAATTCGTCCATCTGATTCGAACTTTGTACTTTGCTATGAAGTTCCACCAGGAATGAGTTTTCATACAAAAACTGTCTATTTCAACTTAATTCGTCCATCCAAAACGAACTTTGTACTTTGCTATGAAGTTCCACCAGGAATGAGTTTTTATGCAAAAACTGTCTATTTCAACTAACTTTGTCCATCCAAAACGAACTTTGTACTTTGCTATGAAGTTCCACCAGGAATGAGTTTTCATACAAAAACTGTCTATTTCAACTTAATTCGTCCATCTGATTCGAACTTTGTACTTTGCTATGAAGTTCCACCAGGAATGAGTTTTCATGCAAAAACTGTCTATTTCAACTAAATTGATCCATCCGATACGAACTTTGTACTTTGCTATGAAGTTCCACCAGGAATGAGTTTTTATGCAAGAACTGTCTATTTCAACTAACTTTGTCCATCCGATTCGAACTTTGTACTTTGCTATGAAGTTCCACCAGGAATGAGTTTTCATGCAAAAACTGTCTATTTCAACTAACTTTGTCCATCTAAAACGAACTTTGTACTTTGCTATGAAGTTCTACCAGGAATGAGTTTTCATGCAAAAACTGTCTATTTCAACTTAATTCGTCCATCTGATTCGAACTTTGTACTTTGCTATGAAGTTCCACCAGGAATGAGTTTTCATACAAAAACTGTCTATTTCAACTTGATTCGTCCATCCAAAACGAACTTTGTACTTTGCTATGAAGTTCCACCAGGAATGAGTTTTCATGCAAAAACTGTCTATTTCAACTAACTTTGTCCATCCAAAACGAACTTTGTACTTTGCTATGAAGTTCCACCAGGAATGAGTTTTCATGCAAGAACTGTCTATTTCAACTAACTTTGTCCATCCAAAACGAACTTTGTACTTTGCTATGAAGTTCCACCAGGAATGAGTTTTCATGCAAAAACTGTCTATTTCAACTAACTTTGTCCATCTAAAACGAACTTTGTACTTTGCTATGAAGTTCCACCAGGAATGAGTTTTCATACAAAAACTGTCTATTTCAACTTAATTCGTCCATCTGATTCGAACTTTGTACTTTGCTATGAAGTTCCACCAGGAATGAGTTTTCATACAAAAACTGTCTATTTCAACTTGATTCGTCCATCCAAAACGAACTTTGTACTTTGCTATGAAGTTCCACCAGGAATGAGTTTTTATGCAAAAGCTGTCTATTTCAACTAACTTTGTCCATCCAAAACGAACTTTGTACTTTGCTATGAAGTTCCACCAGGAATGAGTTTTCATGCAAGAACTGTCTATTTCAACTAAATTGATCCATCCAAAACGAACTTTGTACTTTGCTATGAAGTTCCACCAGGAATGAGTTTTTATGCAAAAACTGTCTATTTCAACTAACTTTGTCCATCCAAAACGAACTTTGTACTTTGCTATGAAGTTCCACCAGGAATGAGTTTTCATACAAAAACTGTCTATTTCAACTTAATTCGTCCATCTGATTCGAACTTTGTACTTTGCTATGAAGTTCCACCAGGAATGAGTTTTCATGCAAAAACTGTCTATTTCAACTAAATTGATCCATCCGATACGAACTTTGTACTTTGCTATGAAGTTCCACCTGGAATGAGTTTTTATGCAAAAACTGTCTATTTCAACTAACTTTGTCCATCCAAAACGAACTTTGTACTTTGCTATGAAGTTCCACCAGGAATGAGTTTTCATGCAAAAACTGTCTATTTCAACTAAATTGATCCATCCAAAACGAACTTTGTACTTTGCTATGAAGTTCCACCAGGAATGAGTTTTCATGCAAAAACTGTCTATTTCAACTAACTTTGTCCATCCAAAACGAACTTTGTACTTTGCTATGAAGTTCCACCAGGAATGAGTTTTTATGCAAAAGCTGTCTATTTCAACTAACTTTGTCCATCCAAAACGAACTTTGTACTTTGCTATGAAGTTCCACCAGGAATGAGTTTTCATGCAAGAACTGTCTATTTCAACTAAATTGATCCATCCAAAACGAACTTTGTACTTTGCTATGAAGTTCCACCAGGAATGAGTTTTTATGCAAAAACTGTCTATTTCAACTTAATTCGTCCATCTGATTCGAACTTTGTACTTTGCTATGAAGTTCCACCAGGAATGAGTTTTCATACAAAAACTGTCTATTTCAACTTAATTCGTCCATCTGATTCGAACTTTGTACTTTGCTATGAAGTTCCACCAGGAATGAGTTTTCATACAAAAACTGTCTATTTCAACTTAATTCGTCCATCCAAAACGAACTTTGTACTTTGCTATGAAGTTCCACCAGGAATGAGTTTTTATGCAAAAACTGTCTATTTCAACTAACTTTGTCCATCCAAAACGAACTTTGTACTTTGCTATGAAGTTCCACCAGGAATGAGTTTTCATACAAAAACTGTCTATTTCAACTTAATTCGTCCATCCAAAACGAACTTTGTACTTTGCTATGAAGTTCCACCAGGAATGAGTTTTCATGCAAAAACTGTCTATTTCAACTAAATTGATCCATCCGATACGAACTTTGTACTTTGCTATGAAGTTCCACCAGGAATGAGTTTTTATGCAAAAACTGTCTATTTCAACTAAATTGATCCATCCAAAACGAACTTTGTACTTTGCTATGAAGTTCCACCAGGAATGAGTTTTCATGCAAAAACTGTCTATTTCAACTAACTTTGTCCATCCAAAACGAACTTTGTACTTTGCTATGAAGTTCCACCAGGAATGAGTTTTCATACAAAAACTGCTTATTTCAACTTAATTCGTCCATCCAAAACGAACTTTGTACTTTGCTATGAAGTTCCACCAGGAATGAGTTTTCATGCAAAAACTGTCTATTTCAACTAAATTGATCCATCTAAAACGAACTTTGTACTTTGCTATGAAGTTCCACCAGGAATGAGTTTTCATGCAAAAACTGTCTATTTCAACTTAATTCGTCCATCTGATTCGAACTTTGTACTTTGCTATGAAGTTCCACCAGGAATGAGTTTTCATACAAAAACTGTCTATTTCAACTTAATTCGTCCATCCAAAACGAACTTTGTACTTTGCTATGAAGTTCCACCAGGAATGAGTTTTCATGCAAAAACTGTCTATTTCAACTAACTTTGTCCATCCAAAACGAACTTTGTACTTTGCTATGAAGTTCCACCAGGAATGAGTTTTCATACAAAAACTGTCTATTTCAACTAAATTGATCCATCCAAAACGAACTTTGTACTTTGCTATGAAGTTCCACCAGAAATGAGTTTTTATGCAAAAACTGTCTATTTCAACTAACTTTGTCCATCCAAAACGAACTTTGTACTTTGCTATGAAGTTCCACCAGGAATGAGTTTTCATGCAAAAACTGTCTATTTCAACTAACTTTGTCCATCTAAAACGAACTTTGTACTTTGCTATGAAGTTCCACCAGGAATGAGTTTTCATGCAAAAACTGTCTATTTCAACTAAATTGATCCATCCAAAACGAACTTTGTACTTTGCTATGAAGTTCCACCAGGAATGAGTTTTCATGCAAAAACTGTCTATTTCAACTAACTTTGTCTATCCAAAACGAACTTTGTAATTTGCTATGAAGTTCCACCAGGAATGAGTTTTCATACAAAAACTGTCTATTTCAACTTAATTCGTCCATCCAAAACGAACTTTGTACTTTGCTATGAAGTTCCACCAGGAATGAGTTTTTATGCAAAAACTGTCTATTTCAACTAACTTCGTCCATCTAAAACGAACTTTGTACTTTGCTATGAAGTTCCACCAGGAATGAGTTTTCATGCAAAAACTGTCTATTTCAACTTAATTCGTCCATCTGATTCGAACTTTGTACTTTGCTATGAAGTTCCACCAGGAATGAGTTTTCATACAAAAACTGTCTATTTCAACTTAATTCGTCCATCCAAAACGAACTTTGTACTTTGCTATGAAGTTCCACCAGGAATGAGTTTTCATGCAAAAACTGTCTATTTCAACTAACTTTGTCCATCCAAAACGAACTTTGTACTTTGCTATGAAGTTCCACCAGGAATGAGTTTTCATGCAAAAACGGTCTATTTCAACTAACTTTGTCCATCCAAAACGAACTTTGTACTTTGCTATGAAGTTCCACCAGGAATGAGTTTTCATGCAAAAACTGTCTATTTCAACTAAATTGATCCATCCAAAACGAACTTTGTACTTTGCTATGAAGTTCCACCAGGAATGAGTTTTCATGCAAAAACGGTCTATTTCAACTAACTTTGTCCATCCAAAACGAACTTTGTACTTTGCTATGAAGTTCCACCAGGAATGAGTTTTCATGCAAAAACTGTCTATTTCAACTAAATTGATCCATCCAAAACGAACTTTGTACTTTGCTATGAAGTTCCACCAGGAATGAGTTTTCATGCAAAAACTGTCTATTTCAACTAACTTTGTCCATCCAAAACGAACTTTGTACTTTGCTATGAAGTTCCACCAGGAATGAGTTTTCATGCAAAAACGGTCTATTTCAACTAACTTTGTCCATCCAAAACGAACTTTGTACTTTGCTATGAAGTTCCACCAGGAATGAGTTTTCATGCAAAAACTGTCTATTTCAACTAAATTGATCCATCCAAAACGAACTTTGTACTTTGCTATGAAGTTCCACCAGGAATGAGTTTTTATGCAAAAACTGTCTATTTCAACTAACTTTGTCCATCCAAAACAAACTTTGTACTTTGATATGAAGTTCCACCAGAAGTGTGTTTTCATACAAAAACTGTTAATTACAACTAACTTTGTCCATCCGATTCGAACTTTGTTCTTTGATATGAAGTTCCACCAGAAGTGTGTTTTCATACAAAAACTGTTAATTACAACTAACTTTGTCCATCCAAAACGAAGTTTGTACTTTGATATGAAGTTCCACCAGAAGTGTGTTTTCATACAAAAACTGTTAATTACAACTAACTTTGTCCATCCAAAACGAACTTTGTACTTTGATATGAAGTTCCACCAGAAGTGTGTTTTCATACAAAAACTGTTAATTACAACTAACTTTGTCCATCCAAAACGAACTTTGTACTTTGCTATGAAGTTCCACCAGAAGTGTGTTTTCATACAAAAACTGTTAATTACAACTAACTTTGTCCATCCAAAACGAACTTTGTACTTTGATATGAAGTTCCACCAGAAGTGTGTTTTCATACAAAAACTGTTAATTACAACTAACTTTGTCCATCCAAAACGAACTTTGTACTTTGCTATGAAGTTCCACCAGGAATGAGTTTTCATGCAAAAACTGTCTATTTCAACTTAATTCGTCCATCCAAAACGAACTTTGTACTTTGCTATGAAGTTCCACCAGGAATGAGTTTTCATGCAAAAACTGTCTATTTCAACTAACTTTGTCCATCCAAAACGAACTTTGTACTTTGCTATGAAGTTCCACCAGGAATGAGTTTTCATGCAAAAACTGTCTATTTCAACTAACTTTGTCCATCCAAAACGAACTTTGTACTTTGCTATGAAGTTCCACCAGGAATGAGTTTTCATGCAAAAACGGTCTATTTCAACTAACTTTGTCCATCCAAAACGAACTTTGTACTTTGCTATGAAGTTCCACCAGGAATGAGTTTTCATGCAAAAACTGTCTATTTCAACTAAATTGATCCATCCAAAACGAACTTTGTACTTTGCTATGAAGTTCCACCAGGAATGAGTTTTCATGCAAAATCTGTCTATTTCAACTAACTTTGTCCATCCAAAACGAACTTTGTACTTTGCTATGAAGTTCCACCAGGAATGAGTTTTCATGCAAAAACGGTCTATTTCAACTAACTTTGTCCATCCAAAACGAACTTTGTACTTTGCTATGAAGTTCCACCAGGAATGAGTTTTCATGCAAAAACTGTCTATTTCAACTAAATTGATCCATCCAAAACGAACTTTGTACTTTGCTATGAAGTTCCACCAGGAATGAGTTTTCATGCAAAAACGGTCTATTTCAACTAACTTTGTCCATCCAAAACGAACTTTGTACTTTGCTATGAAGTTCCACCAGGAATGAGTTTTCATGCAAAAACTGTCTATTTCAACTAAATTGATCCATCCAAAACGAACTTTGTACTTTGCTATGAAGTTCCACCAGGAATGAGTTTTCATGCAAAAACGGTCTTTTTCAACTAACTTTGTCCATCCAAAACGAACTTTGTACTTTGCTATGAAGTTCCACCAGGAATGAGTTTTCATGCAAAAACTGTCTATTTCAACTAAATTGATCCATCCAAAACGAACTTTGTACTTTGCTATGAAGTTCCACCAGGAATGAGTTTTTATGCAAAAACTGTCTATTTCAACTAACTTTGTCCATCCAAAACGAACTTTGTACTTTGATATGAAGTTCCACCAGAAGTGTGTTTTCATACAAAAACTGTTAATTACAACTAACTTTGTCCATCCGATTCGAACTTTGTTCTTTGATATGAAGTTCCACCAGAAGTGTGTTTTCATACAAAAACTGTTAATTACAACTAACTTTGTCCATCCAAAACGAACTTTGTACTTTGATATGAAGTTCCACCAGAAGTGTGTTTTCATACAAAAACTGTTAATTACAACTAACTTTGTCCATCCAAAACGAACTTTGTACTTTGATATGAAGTTCCACCAGAAGTGTGTTTTCATACAAAAACTGTTAATTACAACTAACTTTGTCCATCCAAAACGAACTTTGTACTTTGCTATGAAGTTCCACCAGAAGTGTGTTTTCATACAAAAACTGTTAATTACAACTAACTTTGTCCATCCAAAACGAACTTTGTACTTTGATATGAAGTTCCACCAGAAGTGTGTTTTCATACAAAAACTGTTAATTACAACTAACTTTGTCCATCCAAAACGAACTTTGTACTTTGATATGAAGTTCCACCAGAAGTGTGTTTTCATACAAAAACTGTTAATTACAACTAACTTTGTCCATCCAAAACGAACTTTGTACTTTGATATGAAGTTCCACCAGAAGTGTGTTTTCATACAAAAACTGTTAATTACAACTAACTTTGTCCATCCGATTCGAACTTTGTTCTTTGATATGAAGTTCCACCAGAAGTGTGTTTTCATAAAAAAGCTGTTAATTACAACTAACTTTGTCCATCCAAAACGAACTTTGTACTTTGCTATGAAGTTCCACCAGGAATAAGTTTTCATGCAAAAACTGTCTATTTCAACTAACTTTGTCCATCCAAAACGAACTTTGTACTTTGCTATGAAGTTCCACCAGGAATGAGTTTTCATACAAAAACTGTCTATTTCAACTTAATTCGTCCATCCAAAACGAACTTTGTACTTTGCTATGAAGTTCCACCAGGAATGAGTTTTCATGCAAAAACTGTCTATTTCAACTAAATTGATCCATCCAAAACGAACTTTGTACTTTGCTATGAAGTTCCACCAGGAATGAGTTTTTATGCAAAAACTGTCTATTTCAACTTAATTCGTCCATCCAAAACGAACTTTGTACTTTACTATGAAGTTCCACCAGGAATGAGTTTTCATACAAAAACTGTCTATTTCAACTTAATTCGTCCATCCAAAACGAACTTTGTACTTTGCTATGAAGTTCCACCAGGAATGAGTTTTCATGCAAAAACTGTCTATTTCAACTAACTTTGTCCATCCAAAACGAACTTTGTACTTTGCTATGAAGTTCCACCAGGAATGAGTTTTCATGCAAAAACTGTCTATTTCAACTAACTTTGTCCATCCAAAACGAACTTTGTACTTTGCTATGAAGTTCCACCAGGAATGAGTTTTCATGCAAAAACTGTATATTTCAACTAAATTGATCCATCCAAAACGAACTTTGTACTTTGCTATGAAGTTCCACCAGGAATGAGTTTTCATGCAAAAACTGTCTATTTCAACTAACTTTGTCCATCCAAAACGAACTTTGTACTTTGCTATGAAGTTCCACCAGGAATGAGTTTTCATGCAAAAACTGTCTATTTCAACTAACTTTGTCCATCCAAAACGAACTTTGTACTTTGCTATGAAGTTCCACCAGGAATGAGTTTTCATGCAAAAACTGTCTATTTCAACTTAATTCGTCCATCCAAAACGAACTTTGTACTTTGCTATGAAGTTCCACCAGGAATGAGTTTTCATGCAAAAACTGTCTATTTCAACTAAATTGATCCATCCAAAACGAACTTTGTACTTTGCTATGAAGTTCCACCAGGAATGAGTTTTCATGCAAAAACTGTCTATTTCAACTAACTTTGTCCATCCAAAACGAACTTTGTACTTTGCTATGAAGTTCCACCAGGAATGAGTTTTCATGCAAAAACTGTCTATTTCAACTTAATTCGTCCATCCAACACGAACTTTGTACTTTGCTATGAAGTTCCACCAGGAATGAGTTTTCATGCAAAAACTGTCTATTTGAACTAAATTGATCCATCCAAAACGAACTTTGTACTTTGCTATGAAGTTCCACCAAGAATGAGTTTTCATGCAAAAACTGTCTATTTCAACTAAATTGATCCATCCAAAACGAACTTTGTACTTTGCTATGAAGTTCCACCAGGAATGAGTTTTTATGCAAAAACTGTCTATTTCAACTTAATTCGTCCATCCAAAACGAACTTTGTACTTTGCTATGAAGTTCCACCAGGAATGAGTTTTCATGCAAAAACTGTCTATTTCAACTAACTTTGTCCATCCAAAACGAACTTTGTACTTTGCTATGAAGTTCCACCAGGAATGAGTTTTCATGCAAAAACTGTCTATTTGAACTAAATTGATCCATCCAAAACGAACTTTGTACTTTGCTATGAAGTTCCACCAGGAATGAGTTTTCATGCAAAAACTGTCTATTTCAACTAACTTTGTCCATCCAAAACGAACTTTGTACTTTGCTATGAAGTTCCACCAGGAATGAGTTTTCATACAAAAACTGTCTATTTCAACTTAATTCGTCCATCCAAAACAAACTTTGTACTTTGCTATGAAGTTCCACCAGGAATGAGTTTTCATGCAAAAACTGTCTATTTCAACTAACTTTGTCCATCCAAAACGAACTTTGTACTTTGCTATGAAGTTCCACCAGGAATGAGTTTTCATGCAAAAACTGTCTATTTCAACTAACTTTGTCCATCCAAAACGAACTTTGTACTTTGCTATGAAGTTCCACCAGGAATGAGTTTTCATGCAAAAACTGTCTATTTCAACTAACTTTGTCCATCCAAAACGAACTTTGTACTTTGCTATGAAGTTCCACCAGGAATGAGTTTTCATGCAAAAACTGTCTATTTCAACTAAATTGATCCATCCAAAACGAACTTTGTACTTTGCTATGAAGTTCCACCAGGAATGAGTTTTCATGCAAAAACTGTCTATTTCAACTAACTTTGTCCATCCAAAACGAACTTTGTACTTTGCTATGAAGTTCCACCAGGAATGAGTTTTCATGCAAAAACTGTCTATTTCAACTAACTTTGTCCATCCAAAACGAACTTTGTACTTTGCTATGAAGTTCCACCAGGAATGAGTTTTCATGCAAAAACTGTCTATTTCAACTAACTTTGTTCATCCAAAACGAACTTTGTACTTTGCTATGAAGTTCCACCAGGAATGAGTTTTCATGCAAAAACTGTCTATTTCAACTAAATTGATCCATCCAAAACGAACTTTGTACTTTGCTATGAAGTTCCACCAGGAATGAGTTTTCATGCAAAAACTGTCTATTTCAACTAACTTTGTCCATCCAAAACGAACTTTGTACTTTGCTATGAAGTTCCACCAGGAATGAGTTTTCATGCAAAAACTGTCTATTTCAACTAACTTTGTCCATCTGATTCGAACTTTGTACTTTGCTATGAAGTTCCACCAGGAATGAGTTTTCATACAAAAACTGTCTATTTCAACTTAATTCGTCCATCCAAAACGAACTTTGTACTTTGCTATGAAGTTCCACCAGGAATGAGTTTTCATGCAAAAACTGTCTATTTCAACTAACTTTGTCCATCCAAAACGAACTTTGTACTTTGCTATGAAGTTCCACCAGGAATGAGTTTTCATGCAAAAACTGTCTATTTCAACTTAATTCGTCCATCCAAAACGAACTTTGTACTTTGCTATGAAGTTCCACCAGGAATGAGTTTTCATACAAAAACTGTCTATTTCAACTTAATTCGTCCATCCAAAACGAACTTTGTACTTTGCTATGAAGTTCCACCAGGAATGAGTTTTCATGCAAAAACTGTCTATTTCAACTAACTTTGTCCATCCAAAACGAACTTTGTACTTTGCTATGAAGTTCCACCAGGAATGAGTTTTCATGCAAAAACTGTCTATTTCAACTAACTTTGTCCATCCAAAACGAACTTTGTACTTTGCTATGAAGTTCCACCAGGAATGAGTTTTCATGCAAAAACTGTCTATTTCAACTTAATTCGTCCATCCAAAACGAACTTTGTACTTTGCTATGAAGTTCCACCAGGAATGAGTTTTCATGCAAAAACTGTCTATTTCAACTAACTTTGTCCATCCAAAACGAACTTTGTTCTTTGCTATGAAGTTCCACCAGGAATGAGTTTTCATGCAAAAACTGTCTATTTCAACTAAATTGATCCATCCAAAACGAACTTTGTACTTTGCTATGAAGTTCCACCAGGAATGAGTTTTCATGCAAAAACTGTCTATTTCAACTAACTTTGTCCATCCAAAACGAACTTTGTACTTTGCTATGAAGTTCCACCAGGAATGAGTTTTCATGCAAAAACTGTCTATTTCAACTAACTTTGTCCATCCAAAACGAACTTTGTACTTTGCTATGAAGTTCCACCAGGAATGAGTTTTCATGCAAAAACTGTCTATTTCAACTTAATTCGTCCATCCAAAACGAACTTTGTACTTTGCTATGAAGTTCCACCAGGAATGAGTTTTCATGCAAAAACTGTCTATTTCAACTAACTTTGTCCATCCAAAACGAACTTTGTTCTTTGCTATGAAGTTCCACCAGGAATGAGTTTTCATGCAAAAACTGTCTATTTCAACTAACTTTGTCCATCCAAAACGAACTTTGTACTTTGCTATGAAGTTCCACCAGGAATGAGTTTTCATACAAAAACTGTCTATTTCAACTAACTTTGTCCATCCAAAACGAACTTTGTACTTTGATATGAAGTTCCACCAGGAATGAGTTTTCATGCAAAAACTGTCTATTTCAACTAAATTGATCCATCCAAAACGAACTTTGTACTTTGCTATGAAGTTCCACCAGGAATGAGTTTTCATGCAAAAACTGTCTATTTCAACTAAATTGATCCATCCAAAACGAACTTTGTACTTTGCTATGAAGTTCCACCAGGAATGAGTTTTCATGCAAAAACTGTCTATTTCAACTAACTTTGTCCATCCAAAACGAACTTTGTACTTTGCTATGAAGTTCCACCAGGAATGAGTTTTCATGCAAAAACTGTCTATTTCAACTAACTTTGTCCATCCAAAACGAACTTTGTACTTTGCTATGAAGTTCCACCAGGAATGAGTTTTCATGCAAAAACTGTCTATTTCAACTAACTTTGTCCATCCAAAACGAACTTTGTACTTTGATATGAAGTTCCACCAGAAGTGTGTTTTCATACAAAAACTGTTAATTACAACTAACTTTGTCCATCCAAAACGAAGTTTGTACTTTGATATGAAGTTCCACCAGAAGTGTGTTTTCATACAAAAACTGTTAATTACAACTAACTTTGTCCATCCAAAATGAACTTTGTACTTTGATATGAAGTTCCACCAGAAGTGTGTTTTCATACAAAAACTGTTACTTACAACTAACTTTGTCCATCCAAAACGAACTTTGTACTTTGCTATGAAGTTCCACCAGAAGTGTGTTTTCATACAAAAACTGTTAATTACAACTAACTTTGTCCATCCAAAACGAACTTTGTACTTTGATATGAAGTTCCACCAGAAGTGTGTTTTCATACAAAAACTGTTAATTACAACTAACTTTGTCCATCCAAAACGAACTTTGTACTTTGATATGAAGTTCCACCAGGAATGAGTTTTCATGCAAAAACTGTCTATTTCAACTAACTTTGTCCATCCAAAACGAACTTTGTTCTTTGCTATGAAGTTCCACCAGGAATGAGTTTTCATGCAAAAACTGTCTATTTCAACTAACTTTGTCCATCCAAAACGAACTTTGTACTTTGCTATGAAGTTCCACCAGGAATGAGTTTTCATACAAAAACTGTCTATTTCAACTAACTTTGTCCATCCAAAACGAACTTTGTACTTTGCTATGAAGTTCCACCAGGAATGAGTTTTCATGCAAAAACTGTCTATTTCAACTTAATTCGTCCATCCAAAACGAACTTTGTTCTTTGCTATGAAGTTCCACCAGGAATGAGTTTTCATGCAAAAACTGTCTATTTCAACTAAATTGATCCATCCAAAACGAACTTTGTACTTTGCTATGAAGTTCCACCAGGAATGAGTTTTCATGCAAAAACTGTCTATTTCAACTAACTTTGTCCATCCAAAACGAACTTTGTACTTTGCTATGAAGTTCCACCAGGAATGAGTTTTCATGCAAAAACTGTCTATTTCAACTAACTTTGTCCATCCAAAACGAACTTTGTACTTTGCTATGAAGTTCCACCAGGAATGAGTTTTCATGCAAAAACTGTCTATTTCAACTAACTTTGTCCATCCAAAACGAACTTTGTACTTTGATATGAAGTTCCACCAGAAGTGTGTTTTCATACAAAAACTGTTAATTACAACTAACTTTGTCCATCCAAAACGAAGTTTGTACTTTGATATGAAGTTCCACCAGAAGTGTGTTTTCATACAAAAACTGTCTATTTCAACTAACTTTGTCCATCCAAAATGAACTTTGTACTTTGATATGAAGTTCCACCAGAAGTGTGTTTTCATACAAAAACTGTTACTTACAACTAACTTTGTCCATCCAAAACGAACTTTGTACTTTGCTATGAAGTTCCACCAGAAGTGTGTTTTCATACAAAAACTGTTAATTACAACTAACTTTGTCCATCCAAAACGAACTTTGTACTTTGATATGAAGTTCCACCAGAAGTGTGTTTTCATACAAAAACTGTTAATTACAACTAACTTTGTCCATCCAAAACGAACTTTGTACTTTGATATGAAGTTCCACCAGGAATGAGTTTTCATGCAAAAACTGTCTATTTCAACTAACTTTGTCCATCCAAAACGAACTTTGTACTTTGCTATGAAGTTCCACCAGGAATGAGTTTTCATGCAAAAACTGTCTATTTCAACTTAATTCGTCCATCCAAAACGAACTTTGTACTTTGCTATGAAGTTCCACCAGGAAAGAGTTTTCATGCAAAAACTGTCTATTTCAACTAACTTTGTCCATCCAAAACGAACTTTGTACTTTACTATGAAGTTCCACCAGGAATGAGTTTTCATACAAAAACTGTCTATTTCAACTTAATTCGTCCATCCAAAACGAACTTTGTACTTTGCTATGAAGTTCCACCAGGAATGAGTTTTCATGCAAAAACTGTCTATTTCAACTAACTTTGTCCATCCAAAACGAACTTTGTACTTTGCTATGAAGTTCCACCAGGAATGAGTTTTCATGCAAAAACTGTCTATTTCAACTTGATTCGTCCATCCAAAACGAACTTTGTACTTTGCTATGAAGTTCCACCAGGAATGAGTTTTCATGCAAAAACTGTCTATTTCAACTAACTTTGTCCATCCAAAACGAACTTTGTACTTTGCTATGAAGTTCCACCAGGAATGAGTTTTCATGCAAAAACTGTCTATTTCAACTAACTTTGTCCATCCAAAACGAACTTTGTACTTTGCTATGAAGTTCCACCAGGAATGAGTTTTCATGCAATAACTGTCTATTTCAACTAACTTTGTCCATCCAAAACGAACTTTGTACTTTGCTATGAAGTTCCACCAGGAATGAGTTTTCATGCAAAAACTGTCTATTTCAACTAACTTTGTCCATCCAAAACGAACTTTGTACTTTACTATGAAGTTCCACCAGGAATGAGTTTTCATACAAAAACTGTCTATTTCAACTTAATTCGTCCATCCAAAACGAACTTTGTACTTTGCTATGAAGTTCCACCAGGAATGAGTTTTTATGCAAAAACTGTCTATTTCAACTAACTTTGTCCATCCAAAACGAACTTTGTACTTTGCTATGAAGTTCCACCAGGAATGAGTTTTCATGCAAAAACTGTCTATTTCAACTAAATTGATCCATCCAAAACGAACTTTGTACTTTGCTATGAAGTTCCACCAGGAATGAGTTTTCATGCAAAAACTGTCTATTTCAACTAAATTGATCCATCCAAAACGAACTTTGTACTTTGCTATGAAGTTCCACCAGGAATGAGTTTTCATGCAAAAACTGTCTATTTCAACTAACTTTGTCCATCCAAAACGAACTTTGTACTTTGCTATGAAGTTCCACCAGGAATGAGTTTTCATGCAAAAACTGTCTATTTCAACTAACTTTGTCCATCCAAAACGAACTTTGTACTTTGCTATGAAGTTCCACCAGGAATGAGTTTTCATACAAAAACTGTCTATTTCAACTAACTTTGTCCATCCAAAACGAACTTTGTACTTTGCTATGAAGTTCCACCAGGAATGAGTTTTCATGCAAAAACTGTCTATTTCGACTAACTTTGTCCATCCAAAACGAACTTTGTACTTTGCTATGAAGTTCCACCAGGAATGAGTTTTCATGCAAAAACTGTCTATTTCAACTAACTTTGTCCATCCAAAACGAACTTTGTACTTTGCTATGAAGTTCCACCAGGAATGAGTTTTCATGCAAAAACTGTCTATTTCAACTAAATTGATCCATCCAAAACGAACTTTGTACTTTGCTATGAAGTTCCACCAGGAATGAGTTTTCATGCAAAAACTGTCTATTTCAACTAAATTCATCCATCCAAAACGAACTTTGTACTTTGCTATGAAGTTCCTCCAGGAATGAGTTTTCATGCAAAAACTGTCTATTTCAACTAAATTGATCCATCCAAAACGAACTTTGTACTTTGCTATGAAGTTCCACCAGGAATGAGTTTTCATGCAAAAACTGTCTATTTCAACTAACTTTGTCCATCCAAAACGAACTTTATACTTTGCTATGAAGTTCCACCAGGAATGAGTTTTCATGCAAAAACTGTCTATTTCTACTAACTTTGTCCATCCAAAACGAACTTTGTACTTTGCTATGAAGTTCCACCAGGAATGAGTTTTTATGCAAAAACTGTCTATTTCAACTAACTTTGTCCATCCAAAACGAACTTTGTACTTTGCTATGAAGTTCCACCAGGAATGAGTTTTCATGCAAAAACTGTCTATTTCAACTAAATTGATCCATCCGAAACGAATTTTGTACTTTGCTATGAAGTTCCACCAGGAATGAGTTTTCATGCAAAAACTGTCTATTTCAACTTAATTCGTCCATCCGATACGAACTTTGTACTTTGCTATGAAGTTCTACCAGGAATGAGTTTTCATGCAAAAACTGTCTATTTCAACTAACTTTGTCCATCCAAAACGAACTTTGTACTTTGCTATGAAGTTCCACCAGGAATGAGTTTTCATGCAAGAACTGTCTATTTCAACTAAATTGATCCATCCGAAACGAATTTTGTACTTTGCTATGAAGTTCCACCAGGAATGAGTTTTCATGCAAAAACTGTCTATTTCAACTAAATTCGTCCATCCGATACGAACTTTGTACTTTGCTATGAAGTTCCACCAGGAATGAGTTTTTATGCAAAAACTGTCTATTTCAACTAACTTTGTCCATCCAAAACGAACTTTGTACTTTGCTATGAAGTTCCACCAGGAATGAGTTTTCATGCAAAAACTGTCTATTTCAACTAAATTGATCCATTAAAAACGAACTTTATACTTTGCTATGAAGTTCCACCAGGAATGAGTTTTCATGCAAAAACTGTCTATTTCAACTAACTTTGTCCATCCAAAACGAACTTTGTACTTTGCTATGAAGTTCCACCAGGAATGAGTTTTTATGCAAAAACTGTCTATTTCAACTAACTTTGTCCATCCAAAACGAACTTTGTACTTTGCTATGAAGTTCCACCAGGAATGAGTTTTCATGCAAAAACTGTCTATTTCAACTAAATTGATCCATCCGAAACGAATTTTGTACTTTGCTATGAAGTTCCACCAGGAATGAGTTTTCATGCAAAAACTGTCTATTTCAACTAAATTCGTCCATCCGATACGAACTTTGTACTTTGCTATGAAGTTCCTCCAGGAATGAGTTTTCATGCAAAAACTGTCTATTTCAACTAAATTGATCCATCCAAAACGAACTTTGTACTTTGCTATGAAGTTCCACCAGGAATGAGTTTTCATGCAAAAACTGTCTATTTCAACTAACTTTGTCCATCCAAAACGAACTTTATACTTTGCTATGAAGTTCCACCAGGAATGAGTTTTCATGCAAAAACTGTCTATTTCTACTAACTTTGTCCATCCAAAACGAACTTTGTACTTTGCTATGAAGTTCCACCAGGAATGAGTTTTTATGCAAAAACTGTCTATTTCAACTAACTTTGTCCATCCAAAACGAACTTTGTACTTTGCTATGAAGTTCCACCAGGAATGAGTTTTCATGCAAAAACTGTCTATTTCAACTAACTTTGTCCATCCAAAACGAACTTTGTACTTTGCTATGAAGTTCCACCAGGAATGAGTTTTCATGCAAAAACTGTCTATTTCAACTTAATTCGTCCATCCAAAACGAACTTTGTACTTTGCTATGAAGTTCCACCAGGAATGAGTTTTCATGCAAAAACTGTCTATTTCAACTAACTTTGTCCATCCAAAACGAACTTTGTACTTTGCTATGAAGTTCCACCAGGAATGAGTTTTCATGCAAAAACTGTCTATTTCAACTAAATTGATCCATCCAAAACGAACTTTGTACTTTGCTATGAAGTTCCACCAGGAATGAGTTTTCATGCAAAAACTGTCTATTTCAACTAACTTTGTCCATCCAAAACGAACTTTGTACTTTGCTATGAAGTTCCACCAGGAATGAGTTTTCATGCAAGAACTGTCTATTTCAACTAAATTGATCCATCCGAAACGAATTTTGTACTTTGCTATGAAGTTCCACCAGGAATGAGTTTTCATGCAAAAACTGTCTATTTCAACTAAATTCGTCCATCCGATACGAACTTTGTACTTTGCTATGAAGTTCCACCAGGAATGAGTTTTTATGCAAAAACTGTCTATTTCAACTAACTTTGTCCATCCAAAACGAACTTTGTACTTTGCTATGAAGTTCCACCAGGAATGAGTTTTCATGCCAAAACTGTTTATTTCAACTAACTTTGTCCATCCAAAACGAACTTTGTACTTTGCTATGAAGTTCCACCAGGAATGAGTTTTCATGCAAGAACTGTCTATTTCAACTAAATTGATCCATCCGAAACGAATTTTGTACTTTGCTATGAAGTTCCACCAGGAATGAGTTTTCATGCAAAAACTGTCTATTTCAACTAAATTCGTCCATCCGATACGAACTTTGTACTTTGCTATGAAGTTCCACCAGGAATGAGTTTTTATGCAAAAACTGTCTATTTCAACTAACTTTGTCCATCCAAAACGAACTTTGTACTTTGCTATGAAGTTCCACCAGGAATGAGTTTTCATGCAAAAACTGTCTATTTCAACTAAATTGATCCATCCAAAACGAACTTTATACTTTGCTATGAAGTTCCACCAGGAATGAGTTTTCATGCAAAAACTGTCTATTTCAACTAACTTTGTCCATCCAAAACGAACTTTGTACTTTGCTATGAAGTTCCACCAGGAATGAGTTTTTATGCAAAAACTGTCTATTTCAACTAACTTTGTCCATCCAAAACGAACTTTGTACTTTGCTATGAAGTTCCACCAGGAATGAGTTTTCATGCAAAAACTGTCTATTTCAACTAAATTGATCCATCCGAAACGAATTTTGTACTTTGCTATGAAGTTCCACCAGGAATGAGTTTTCATGCAAAAACTGTCTATTTCAACTAAATTCGTCCATCCGATACGAACTTTGTACTTTGCTATGAAGTTCCACCAGGAATGAGTTTTTATGCAAAAACTGTCTATTTCAACTAAATTCGTCCATCCAAAACGAACTTTGTACTTTGCTATGAAGTTCCACCAGGAATGAGTTTTCATGCAAAAACTGTCTATTTCAACTAACTTTGTCCATCCAAAACGAACTTTGTACTTTGCTATGAAGTTCCACCAGGAATGAGTTTTCATGCAAAAACTGTCTATTTCAACTAACTTTGTCCATCCAAAACGAACTTTGTACTTTGCTATGAAGTTCCACCAGGAATGAGTTTTCATGCAAAAACTGTCTATTTCAACTAACTTTGTCCATCCAAAACGAACTTTGTACTTTGCTATGAAGTTCCACCAGGAATGAGTTTTCATGCAAAAACTGTCTATTTCAACTAAATTGATCCATCCAAAACGAACTTTGTACTTTGCTATGAAGTTCCACCAGGAATGAGTTTTCATGCAAAAACTGTCTATTTCAACTAAATTGATCCATCCAAAACGAACTTTGTACTTTGCTATGAAGTTCTACCAGGAATGAGTTTTCATACAAAAACTGTCTATTTCAACTAAATTGATCCATCCAAAACGAACTTTGTACTTTGCTATGAAGTTCCACCAGGAATGAGTTTTCATGCAAAAACTGTCTATTTCAACTAAATTGATCCATCCAAAACGAACTTTGTACTTTGCTATGAAGTTCCACCAGGAATGAGTTTTCATGCAAAAACTGTCTATTTCAACTTAATTCGTCCATCTGATTCGAACTTTGTACTTTGCTATGAAGTTCCACCAGGAATGAGTTTTCATACAAAAACTGTCTATTTCAACTTATTTCGTCCATCCAAAACGAACTTTGTACTTTGCTATGAAGTTCTACCAGGAATGAGTTTTCATACAAAAACTGTCTATTTCAACTTAATTCGTCCATCCAAAACGAACTTTGTACTTTGCTATGAAGTTCCACCAGGAATGAGTTTTTATGCAAAAACTGTCTATTTCAACTAAATTGATCCATCCAAAACGAACTTTGTACTTTGCTATGAAGTTCCACCAGGAATGAGTTTTTATGCAAAAACTGTCTATTTCAACTAACTTTGTCCATCCAAAACGAACTTTGTACTTTGCTATGAAGTTCCACCAGGAATGAGTTTTCATGCAAAAACTGTCTATTTCAACTAAATTGATCCATCCAAAACGAACTTTGTACTTTGCTATGAAGTTCCACCAGGAATGAGTTTTTATGCAAAAACTGTCTATTTCAACTAACTTTGTCCATCCAAAACGAACTTTGTACTTTGCTATGAAGTTCCACCAGGAATGAGTTTTCATGCAAAAACTGTCTATTTCAACTAAATTGATCCATCCAAAACAAACTTTGTACTTTGCTATGAAGTTCCACCAGGAACGAGTTTTCATGCAAAAACTGTCTATTTCAACTAACTTTGTCCATCCAAAACGAACTTTGTACTTTGCTATGAAGTTCCACCAGGAATGAGTTTTCATACAAAAACTGTCTATTTCAACTAAATTGATCCATCCAAAACGAACTTTGTACTTTGCTATGAAGTTCCACCAGGAATGAGTTTTTATGCAAAAACTGTCTATTTCAACTAACTTTGTCCATCCAAAACGAACTTTGTACTTTGCTATGAAGTTCCACCAGGAATGAGTTTTCATGCAAAAACTGTCTATTTCAACTAAATTGATCCATCCAAAACGAACTTTGTACTTTGCTATGAAGTTCCACCAGGAATGAGTTTTTATGCAAAAACTGTCTATTTCAACTTACTTTGTCCATCCAAACCGAACTTTGTACTTTGCTATGAAGTTCCACCAGGAATGAGTTTTCATGCAAAAACTGTCTATTTCAACTAACTTTGTCCATCTAAAACGAACTTTGTACTTTGCTATGAAGTTCCACCAGGAATGAGTTTTTATGCAAAAACTGTCTATTTCATTTAACTTTGTCCATCTAAAACGAACTTTGTACTTTGCTATGAAGTTCCACCAGGAATGAGTTTTCATGCAAAAACTGTCTATTTCAACTAACTTTGTCCATCCAAAACGAACTTTGTACTTTGCTATGAAGTTCCACCAGGAATGAGTTTTTATGCAAAAACTGTCTATTTCAACTAACTTTGTCCATCCAAAACGAACTTTGTACTTTGCTATGAAGTTCCACCAGGAATGAGTTTTTATGCAAAAACTGTCTATTTCAACTAACTTTGTCCATCTAAAACGAACTTTGTACTTTGCTATGAAGTTCCACCAGGAATGAGTTTTCATGCAAAAACTGTCTATTTCAACTAACTTTGTCCATCCAAAACGAACTTTGTACTTTGCTATGAAGTTCCACCAGGAATGAGTTTTCATGCAAAAACTGTCTATTTCAACTAACTTTGTCCATCCAAAACGAACTTTGTACTTTGCTATGAAGTTCCACCAGGAATGAGTTTTTATGCAAAAACTGTCTATTTCAACTAACTTTGTCCATCCAAAACGAACTTTGTACTTTGCTATGAAGTTCCACCAGGAATGAGTTTTTATGCAAAAACTGTCTATTTCAACTAAATTGATCCATCCAAAACGAACTTTGTACTTTGCTATGAAGTTCCACCAGGAATGAGTTTTTATGCAAAAACTGTCTATTTCAACTAACTTTGTCCATCCAAACCGAACTTTGTACTTTGCTATGAAGTTCCACCAGGAATGAGTTTTCATGCAAAAACTGTCTATTTCAACTAAATTGATCCATCCAAAACGAACTTTGTACTTTGCTATGAAGTTCCACCAGGAATGAGTTTTTATGCAAAAACTGTCTATTTCAACTAACTTTGTCCATCCAAACCGAACTTTGTACTTTGCTATGAAGTTCCACCAGGAATGAGTTTTCATGCAAAAACTGTCTATTTCAACTAACTTTGTCCATCCAAAACGAACTTTGTACTTTGCTATGAAGTTCCACCAGGAATGAGTTTTCATACAAAAACTGTCTATTTCAACTTAATTCGTCCATCCAAAACGAACTTTGTACTTTGCTATGAAGTTCCACCAGGAATGAGTTTTCATGCAAAAACTGTCTATTTCAACTAACTTTGTCCATCCAAAACGAACTTTGTACTTTGCTATGAAGTTCCACCAGGAATGAGTTTTCATACAAAAACTGTCTATTTCAACTTAATTCGTCCATCCAAAACGAACTTTGTACTTTGCTATGAAGTTCCACCAGGAATGAGTTTTCATGCAAAAACTGTCTATTTCAACTAAATTGATCCATCCAAAACGAACTTTGTACTTTGCTATGAAGTTCCACCAGGAATGAGTTTTTATGCAAAAACTGTCTAATACAACTAACTTTGTCCATCCAAAACGAACTTTGTACTTTGCTATGAAGTTCCACCAGGAATGAGTTTTCATGCAAAAACTGTCTATTTCAACTAACTTTGTCCATCCAAAACGAACTTTGTACTTTGCTATGAAGTTCCACCAGGAATGAGTTTTCATACAAAAACTGTCTATTTCAACTTAATTCGTCCATCCAAAACGAACTTTGTACTTTGCTATGAAGTTCCACCAGGAATGAGTTTTCATGCAAAAACTGTCTATTTCAACTAAATTGATCCATCCAAAACGAACTTTGTACTTTGCTATGAAGTTCCACCAGGAATGAGTTTTTATGCAAAAACTGTCTATTTCAACTAACTTTGTCCATCCAAAACGAACTTTGTACTTTGCTATGAAGTTCCACCAGGAATGAGTTTTCATGCAAAAACTGTCTATTTCAACTAAATTGATCCATCCAAAACGAACTTTGTACTTTGCTATGAAGTTCCACCAGGAATGAGTTTTTATGCAAAAACTGTCTATTTCAACTAACTTTGTCCATCCAAACCGAACTTTGTACTTTGCTATGAAGTTCCACCAGGAATGAGTTTTCATGCAAAAACTGTCTATTTCAACTAACTTTGTCCATCTAAAACGAACTTTGTACTTTGCTATGAAGTTCCACCAGGAATGAGTTTTTATGCAAAAACTGTCTATTTCATTTAACTTTGTCCATCTAAAACGAACTTTGTACTTTGCTATGAAGTTCCACCAGGAATGAGTTTTCATGCAAAAACTGTCTATTTCAACTAACTTTGTCCATCCAAAACGAACTTTGTACTTTGCTATGAAGTTCCACCAGGAATGAGTTTTCATGCAAAAACTGTCTATTTCAACTAACTTTGTCCATCCAAAACGAACTTTGTACTTTGCTATGAAGTTCCACCAGGAATGAGTTTTTATGCAAAAACTGTCTATTTCAACTAACTTTGTCCATCCAAAACGAACTTTGTACTTTGCTATGAAGTTCCACCAGGAATGAGTTTTTATGCAAAAACTGTCTATTTCAACTAAATTGATCCATCCAAAACGAACTTTGTACTTTGCTATGAAGTTCCACCAGGAATGAGTTTTTATGCAAAAACTGTCTATTTCAACTAACTTTGTCCATCCAAACCGAACTTTGTACTTTGCTATGAAGTTCCACCAGGAATGAGTTTTCATGCAAAAACTGTCTATTTCAACTAAATTGATCCATCCAAAACGAACTTTGTACTTTGCTATGAAGTTCCACCAGGAATGAGTTTTTATGCAAAAACTGTCTATTTCAACTAACTTTGTCCATCCAAACCGAACTTTGTACTTTGCTATGAAGTTCCACCAGGAATGAGTTTTCATGCAAAAACTGTCTATTTCAACTAACTTTGTCCATCCAAAACGAACTTTGTACTTTGCTATGAAGTTCCACCAGGAATGAGTTTTTATGCAAAAACTGTCTATTTCAACTAACTTTGTCCATCCAAAACGAACTTTGTACTTTGCTATGAAGTTCCACCAGGAATGAGTTTTCATACAAAAACTGTCTATTTCAACTTAATTCGTCCATCCAAAACGAACTTTGTACTTTGCTATGAAGTTCCACCAGGAATGAGTTTTCATGCAAAAACTGTCTATTTCAACTAACTTTGTCCATCCAAAACGAACTTTGTACTTTGCTATGAAGTTCCACCAGGAATGAGTTTTCATACAAAAACTGTCTATTTCAACTTAATTCGTCCATCCAAAACGAACTTTGTACTTTGCTATGAAGTTCCACCAGGAATGAGTTTTCATGCAAAAACTGTCTATTTCAACTAAATTGATCCATCCAAAACGAACTTTGTACTTTGCTATGAAGTTCCACCAGGAATGAGTTTTTATGCAAAAACTGTCTATTTCAACTAACTTTGTCCATCCAAAACGAACTTTGTACTTTGCTATGAAGTTCCACCAGGAATGAGTTTTCATGCAAAAACTGTCTATTTCAACTAAATTGATCCATCCAAAACGAACTTTGTACTTTGCTATGAAGTTCCACCAGGAATGAGTTTTTATGCAAAAACTGTCTATTTCAACTAACTTTGTCCATCCAAACCGAACTTTGTACTTTGCTATGAAGTTCCACCAGGAATGAGTTTTCATGCAAAAACTGTCTATTTCAACTAACTTTGTCCATCTAAAACGAACTTTGTACTTTGCTATGAAGTTCCACCAGGAATGAGTTTTTATGCAAAAACTGTCTATTTCATTTAACTTTGTCCATCTAAAACGAACTTTGTACTTTGCTATGAAGTTCCACCAGGAATGAGTTTTCATGCAAAAACTGTCTATTTCAACTAACTTTGTCCATCCAAAACGAACTTTGTACTTTGCTATGAAGTTCCACCAGGAATGAGTTTTTATGCAAAAACTGTCTATTTCAACTAACTTTGTCCATCCAAAACGAACTTTGTACTTTGCTATGAAGTTCCACCAGGAATGAGTTTTTATGCAAAAACTGTCTATTTCAACTAACTTTGTCCATCTAAAACGAACTTTGTACTTTGCTATGAAGTTCCACCAGGAATGAGTTTTCATGCAAAAACTGTCTATTTCAACTAACTTTGTCCATCCAAAACGAACTTTGTACTTTGCTATGAAGTTCCACCAGGAATGAGTTTTCATACAAAAACTGTCTATTTCAACTAAATTGATCCATCCAAAACGAACTTTGTACTTTGCTATGAAGTTCCACCAGGAATGAGTTTTTATGCAAAAACTGTCTATTTCAACTAACTTTGTCCATCTAAAACGAACTTTGTACTTTGCTATGAAGTTCCACCAGGAATGAGTTTTCATGCAAAAACTGTCTATTTCAACTAAATTGATCCATCCAAAACGAACTTTGTACTTTGCTATGAAGTTCCACCAGGAATGAGTTTTCATGCAAAAACTGTCTATTTCAACTAACTTTGTCCATCCAAAACGAACTTTGTACTTTGCTATGAAGTTCCACCAGGAATGAGTTTTTATGCAAAAACTGTCTATTTCAACTAACTTTGTCCATCTAAAACGAACTTTGTACTTTGCTATGAAGTTCCACCAGGAATGAGTTTTCATGCAAAAACTGTCTATTTCAACTAACTTTGTCCATCCAAAACGAACTTTGTACTTTGCTATGAAGTTCCACCAGGAATGAGTTTTCATACAAAAACTGTCTATTTCAACTTAATTCGTCCATCCAAAACGAACTTTGTACTTTGCTATGAAGTTCCACCAGGAATGAGTTTTTATGCAAAAACTGTCTATTTCATTTAACTTTGTCCACTAAAACGAACTTTGTACTTTGCTATGAAGTTCCACCAGGAATGAGTTTTCATGCAAAAACTGTCTATTTCAACTTAATTCGTCCATCTGATTCGAACTTTGTACTTTGCTATGAAGTTCCACCAGGAATGAGTTTTCATACAAAAACTGTCTATTTCAACTTAATTCGTCCATCCAAAACGAACTTTGTACTTTGCTATGAAGTTCCACCAGGAATGAGTTTTCATGCAAAAACTGTCTATTTCAACTAACTTTGTCCATCCAAAACGAACTTTGTACTTTGCTATGAAGTTCCACCAGGAATGAGTTTTTATGCAAAAACTGTCTATTTCAACTAACTTTGTCCATCCAAAACGAACTTTGTACTTTGCTATGAAGTTCCACCAGGAATGAGTTTTTATGCAAAAACTGTCTATTTCAACTAACTTTGTCCATCTAAAACGAACTTTGTACTTTGCTATGAAGTTCCACCAGGAATGAGTTTTTATGCAAAAACTGTCTATTTCAACTAACTTTGTCCATCTAAAACGAACTTTGTACTTTGCTATGAAGTTCCACCAGGAATGAGTTTTCATGCAAAAACTGTCTATTTCAACTAACTTTGTCCATCCAAAACGAACTTTGTACTTTGCTATGAAGTTCCACCAGGAATGAGTTTTTATGCAAAAACTGTCTATTTCAACTAACTTTGTCCATCCAAAACGAACTTTGTACTTTGCTATGAAGTTCCACCAGGAATGAGTTTTTATGCAAAAACTGTCTATTTCAACTAACTTTGTCCATCTAAAACGAACTTTGTACTTTGCTATGAAGTTCCACCAGGAATGAGTTTTCATGCAAAAACTGTCTATTTCAACTAAATTGATCCATCCAAAACGAACTTTGTACTTTGCTATGAAGTTCCACCAGGAATGAGTTTTTATGCAAAAACTGTCTATTTCAACTAACTTTGTCCATCCAAAACGAACTTTGTACTTTGCTATGAAGTTCCACCAGGAATGAGTTTTCATACAAAAACTGTCTATTTCAACTAACTTTGTCCATCCAAAACGAACTTTGTACTTTGCTATGAAGTTCTACCAGGAATGAGTTTTCATGCAAGAACTGTCTATTTCAACTAACTTTGTCCATCCAAAACGAACTTTGTACTTTGCTATGAAGTTCCACCAGGAATGAGTTTTTATGCAAAAACTGTCTATTTCATTTAACTTTGTCCATCTAAAACGAACTTTGTACTTTGCTATGAAGTTCCACCAGGAATGAGTTTTCATGCAAAAACTGTCTATTTCAACTAACTTTGTCCATCTGATTCGAACTTTGTACTTTGCTATGAAGTTCCACCAGGAATGAGTTTTCATACAAAAACTGTCTATTTCAACTTAATTCGTCCATCCAAAACGAACTTTGTACTTTGCTATGAAGTTCCACCAGGAATGAGTTTTCATGCAAAAACTGTCTATTTCAACTAACTTTGTCCATCCAAAACGAACTTTGTACTTTGCTATGAAGTTCCACCAGGAATGAGTTTTTATGCAAAAACTGTCTATTTCAACTAACTTTGTCCATCCAAAACGAACTTTGTACTTTGCTATGAAGTTCCACCAGGAATGAGTTTTCATGCAAAAACTGTCTATTTCAACTAAATTGATTTATCCAAAACGAACTTTGTACTTTGCTATGAAGTTCCACCAGGAATGAGTTTTTATGCAAAAACTGTCTATTTCAACTAACTTTGTCCATCCAAAACGAACTTTGTACTTTGCTATGAAGTTCCACCAGGAATGAGTTTTTATGCAAAAACTGTCTATTTCAACTAACTTTGTCCATCTAAAACGAACTTTGTACTTTGCTATGAAGTTCCACCAGGAATGAGTTTTCATGCAAAAACTGTCTATTTCAACTAACTTTGTCCATCCAAAACGAACTTTGTACTTTGCTATGAAGTTCCACCAGGAATGAGTTTTCATACAAAAACTGTCTATTTCAACTTAATTCGTCCATCCAAAACGAACTTTGTACTTTGCTATGAAGTTCCACCAGGAATGAGTTTTTATGCAAAAACTGTCTATTTCATTTAACTTTGTCCATCTAAAACGAACTTTGTACTTTGCTATGAAGTTCCACCAGGAATGAGTTTTCATACAAAAACTGTCTATTTCAACTAACTTTGTCCATCCAAAACGAACTTTGTACTTTGCTATGAAGTTCCACCAGGAATGAGTTTTCATGCAAAAACTGTCTATTTCAACTAACTTTGTCCATCCAAAACGAACTTTGTACTTTGCTATGAAGTTCCACCAGGAATGAGTTTTTATGCAAAAACTGTCTATTTCAACTAACTTTGTCCATCCAAAACGAACTTTGTACTTTGCTATGAAGTTCCACCAGGAATGAGTTTTCATGCAAAAACTGTCTATTTCAACTAAATTGATCCATCCAAAACGAACTTTGTACTTTTGCTATGAAGTTCCACCAGGAATGAGTTTTTATGCAAAAACTGTCTATTTCAACTAACTTTGTCCATCCAAAACGAACTTTGTACTTTGCTATGAAGTTCCACCAGGAATGAGTTTTCATGCAAAAACTGTCTATTTCAACTAAATTGATCCATCCAAAACGAACTTTGTACTTTGCTATGAAGTTCCACCAGGAATGAGTTTTTATGCAAAAAACTGTCTATTTCAACTAACTTTGTCCATCCAAAACGAACTTTGTACTTTGCTATGAAGTTCCACCAGGAA